>NC_056734.1:180046461-180048961 GCF_019279795.1 Protopterus annectens
ACAACAGAAGAAGGGAACTGATATGGAATAAGGTGACATCCCAAGACTGGAAAAAAACCCTCATCAGCCTTAATTAAAAGTTGATATCCCTCATTGAATACTACAAAGTTAGTTGTGAAAACAGAATTGCAGCACACAGTAAAGACAACCACAAGGCCTCATACATTTATGTTCAGAATCTCCATAGCAAAAACAAGGTTTGTTCTGAGCTACTAGACAATGGTACGTCCTAGACTGAGCCAACAAATATTGCCAATGTATTGGCTGACATACTGAGTGCAAACCTTACCCCTTTCACCCCCCTCAAAGGACCAATCACAATACAGGTACACTGCCAGGCACCCAGTATTACTGCTGCACAAGTTAAAACACCACTGTCCAAGACCAAGATTACAGCTTCTATGGGGCCTGACAATATCTCTGGCTGTGTTCCACATAAACTATAGAGTGATCTGGCACCCCACCTGTGTGTCTTGTTGAAGCACAGACTCACCTCAGGCTTTGTCCCTACTGAATTGTGCACTGCTCCAGTCACCCCTCTCCACAAATGAGGTAGGACTACAGACCCTGGCAAATACCGCCCCAACTGCTTGACAAGTCTGTTATGGAAAGCTATGGAATGCGTCATCATGCACATAATAAACAGTGATATGGGAATCTGCAGACTCAGGATCCCACACAGTTTACTTTTGTGAAGGGTAAGTCATGCCTGCTCAATCAACCTGGTCAACTTCTTGGGGTCAGTCACTTGAGCTGTGGATGAAGGCAATGTGGCACATACAACCTACTTTGATCTCGCCAAAGTCTTTCATAACATTCCCTCCTCAGGAATCATCCAAAAACTTACTAAACTAGGCATCACCCCCTATATCACTAGGTGGTCTGCAAACTGGGTCACAGATAGGACTCACAGTGTGGAAATAGCTGAATCCAAGTCAGACTGCTGAGCAGTCATAAATGGAGTCCCACAGAGTTCTTTCCTGGGTCCTCTCATGTTTGGTATCAATTTATCTGAAGTCCATGCCAACATGAAGGGGCTCTGGATGACAATGTTTGCAGACAGTTGCAAGTTGGGCGCTATTATTAACTACCCAAGTGATTTTGGCATCCTACTGAAAGGCCTCACTGAAACAAATGACTGGTGTCAGAGCCATGGCCTTAAGCTCAATGTCAGAAAATGTGCTGTTATTCCCTTTGTGGAAAACCCTGTTCTCATGATTTACCAAATTGATGGGAGTCCCCTGAACAAAAAAGGTGTTTTAAGAGATCTGGGTACACAGGTTGACAGCAATGTCTCTTGACCACCACTTTGCCACTGTGGTCACAAAATCCTTCTATGTGGCACATCTCAGTACTAACGCATTAGCATCCAGGAAGGAAGAGGTCATTGTCCCTCTGTACTCGTCTTGACAGAGTGACACAGTTTCTTTCAGCATACATATTATGATGGATGTGAGGCAGGTAAATGGAATGTATGTCCTCATTTTCTGACAACAATCATATAATTTCACTGCTTTACCAGAGAAATGATAATAACCTGTAAAACAACAATAAACCTGGACATCCGGAAACAATACAGGCAGTTGACAGGTATGTCCAGAACCCCATTCTGCAATGAATCAGGACCAAGACTGAAAAAGTGGTGGGTGGAAGCTTTGAAAATGGGGATGTATTTGAAAAACTGGCATTAGTAACACCCTCCTGTGTGCTCTAACATATATTTACTGAAATAGCACAAGTAATTGAATTAGTATATCTGCTATGGGTAATTACACATGTTTTTGCAAATACATCAGGCACTATGGGGGTGTAAGAGCAGTGACAAACAGACACCATTGTGAAAGTGCATACCCACAACCAACATTATCACAGTCACAGTCACATACCAGTAAGTCAAGTGAACAGTAGAGTATATGGACTGTGTGAACAAATACATCATTGTTTGCCACTCACACACTAGCCCTACATATACAGTCCCAATTCTCAGTGTAGTCTGAATCCTGACCTTGGTACAGGACATGTCTCCCTCTGCCCCTACAAACACATACAGTGGAAACTGGAGCAGCATGCACAGTCAGATAAAGAAGGAGCCATAACACTTACATCCACCTCCCTCCATATACATCATAAATAACATGTACACATGACATGTGTACACAGTCATGACAGTCTGTTAACAATGGCCAAACATACACAGGCCTCTCACATGTACAGTTCACCTCAGAATGTAGAGGCTCAAGACTCATATCTAAGGCCTTTTCCTTGACATGTCTGTGGGTCTACTACATCACTGGGATGATAGCGGGAATAAAGTCAAGAAATAATGATAATAAATACATCTGCACCTCATTGACATCTGGACAAAGCCTGACATCATTTGGGGATACGGGCATAAACATAGGGGTAGACTGGACATATTGCAGTCATACATTGAGACAGTTGCAGATGTTACAGGGTTTGTTGTAACATCCTTTATGAGAAATATGACGTTGGTGATACC
>NC_056734.1:180051461-180153961 GCF_019279795.1 Protopterus annectens
GACATACAACAACCTCTTAGCAAAACAAATAAAATGTCTGAATATAGCAAAGAGAAATATAACCAGACAGTAATTCACACATTTATTATACTATGATGTACCCTAGGTAGTGGTGCCGTGGTAGCATTGCCGCCTCACAGCAAGAAGTTGTGGCGTTCGATTCTCAGCTACAGCATCTTCTGTGTGGAGGCATGCATGAATGGGCGTGCCTTCATTGAAGGTTTTGCTTCAGGGATGGTAACTCGGCACATAAAAATTCACTACCAAACATTAGTGGACTGGAGTTCTGCTGTAGCGACCCCTAACCGGGATAAGCCGAAAGACACGACAACAACATTGTACTATGATGTCTTGGCTAAAGCCTTCAAGGAGTAAAATATTACCAGAACTACATGCCTTAATCGCAAGAAGCAATTAACACTTAATTACATAATTAAATACACAGCCTCCAATTACTCAACTCATTTAACCCCCTATGGGATAAAGTATTACAGTTAATATTAATACATTGAGTCTGCACATAACAATTGTTCTTTTATGAATGTTTTAAAACATGTGTTACTGTCCCCCACATAAAATATATTACAAGGGCATCTAAGAGCATTCTCTATACACCAATCTCTTGAATGTACAGACTTCAACATCTTTCCCAGTCTTTCTCCTCAGCAGTAATGACATCACTAAATAACGATCAACCAGTATACCTATCAACCTCCTACTGTATGATATCTGGACAAAGCCTGACCTAATTGGTGGACACAGGCCCAAATACATGGCCATACTTGAAATGCTGCTGTTATACACTGAGAAGGTTGCTGGTGTTACAGGGTTTGTTGCAACATATCTTTTCTGAGGGATATAAAGTCAGAAAAACAAATGGTTGTTACCATTTACATAATGCAATCACCAGAGTATGTTAGTGATTTGACAAAAACAACACCTGTCTGGGGAACAGATCAAACATAAACAGGCTAACGTGTGGCCATTATGTTGATGACCCTACAGTTGAGAGCTATGCAAAGACAGAACTTTGTCAGTCTGAAACCCATGCAGAAGTAGCATGTGCAGACAAGCCCTGTTAAACTAGCAGTATTCCAATCATATAACAGCAATACTCACATTCTGCCCCTAAGTCTTGAACCTTCTCCACCATTTAGTTGACTTGCCTCTAGAAGTCTTGTTGCAAGAGGTAGTAGCTCACACAACTCCAGGATGTCTTCCTCACAAGTAAGGGAAACGGCCAACACCAGCATGGAGTACTCAATTATAGGAGTGTATGCCATGACATTGGCTATTTGAAGAACTACATAGCTGCTCTGCATGCAATTAGCAAGTGGGGAACCCCAACAGGTGCACAGGCCATCACCTGGTCATAATCATTACCTACAAAAACCATGCTGCCACCTACTAAAACCAGCTCTATCATTGTAGTGCACAGAGAGATAGAGAGAGAGAGCGTGAATAAATAAAACATAAACTGGAAAAGAGAAGAAAGAAAAGAAGATAAGTGGAACAGGTAAGCATGTAATTGATTATAGTACTTGGTCTGTAATAACAGGAAATATTATTTGGAGGAATATATGTCCGAACAAGACTTGCTGTACTAATTTCCTGCTGAACAGCTGCTATGGCCATCGCATCTGGCTCTCCCTGCAATGGGAGAGATCAGAGACACACCTCTCAGCTGTACAGATCTTCACAGAATGTCCAAATTTTCCCATCATAGTTTGTTGTCTGTTCCTCCTGAAATCTGTACTTTTCTGGCAAATAGCTGAGGATTGAAGTCAACAAGTAATGACAAACACTGGAGTTTAAGACTCCACATCCTTAAGAATATTCACGGTAATGCAAAATGTATCATTCTACAAACTTCATATGTTTGTAACAAGAATATTTCAAAGTCTGTCCCTATTTATCCCTCCATCATTTTAGGCTTTGTCCAGATGTGATGCTCTAAGAGGTTGCAAGGTAGGATCACAGCTCAGGAGCCTGACTCACTCTGGGAAAGGACAGCTCATATATGACAACTGCTGGGGTGTCTTTCAAACAGTTGTGACTGTGTCACTGTTAGGCCAGTTAATGGGTTGTTGTCCATATCCATGTTACATGTGAATATGAGTATGACACGTTTGTCTTGTAAAGCTAAGAGACCTATATAAGGTATGTGCATAGTAAAGTACTGTTGCAGACATGTGTGTTGAACTGCATGCGATATATACTGAATTAATAACATTCAACTGTACAGTGTTCTGCTGGACAGCAGGCATATTTGTGACTAATATCTGTAGTCACATACATATATACCTGTGTTATGTCAGCCAAACCACTGGCAGGTCTGTACAGAATTACATTGTAACATAATAGTCTACTTATGACTGTTGGACATCTTCCAGGTTATCACACTGATGTCAAAGCTTACTGTGTAATCAAAGTACTAATGTATGGTGCAGCTATATTAATACAGTATCAATACTGATGTGCCTTTTGTTACCCATTTATGTGTGCCATTGCCCAGATGTACTGCTATAACATGTTAAGAAGTATGATTGAGCAGCAAGACTGTAAATACAGTGTGCTATACTAATATAGAACAGAAATGTATACCAGGTATCCCCTGAGCAAACGTATGTATGCATATGTTTCTCTGGAAGACACAAAACGAATTACATGGATTTCAAGCAGTCAGGTACATAGGTTGTGCACATTGCACATGTATGTAATATCAGTGTTAGTGCATACAACAGACATAAATGTGTACAGCTACTGGTTGTTGCATTGCCCTGACACTGATATGGGTACTGGAGTAGGCATGATTATCAGGTATTAATCAGAGAAGTGTTCAATTGTGTTATGACCCTTTGTCCATGCCTACCACTACCAGCTATATCAACACCTATATACAGTGGATATCACAAATGTACACACCCCTATTGGAAGGCCAGGTTTGTGTGCTGTATGACAATCAGACCACAGAAGATCTTTTCATAATGTTTATCGTCTTGAATGTGACCCCTAACCTGTACAATTCAATTGAAATACAATCAAAGGTGTTTTTAGGAAGGTGAGCAACTATTGCCAAGTGAAGATGTGCCATGATGTTAGAGTCCAAACCAAGATGAATGAATGCTGTAACCATCTCAAAAAGTGCATACACAACATATCAGTTTAAGGGTGAGCACACTCATTCAACTGGCTTATTGTACTGATTAGTATTTCCATATGTTTTCACAGACCAGAGTGTTATGTTTTCAATTGAATTGTACAGGTTATAGGTCACATTGCAGGTGGGAATTGTCTTGAAATGAGTTATTGCGGTTTCATGTTCCAATTGCACAAATACCAGGCATTGTAACAGGGGTGTGTGCCCTTTATATCCACTGCAGATGTATGGACTCAGCAGTACCTGACCTGTATAACCAGCCTCCACGAAGGTAGAGTAATCCCCTTTGGTGGACAGCAGCAATACACAAACCACGTAATAGGTTACTACATTGGCTGTACAGGGACACATAGGTGCAGGCAACAACTTGGAAGAAAGTCCAGCTATATCTGAGTAAGCATGTAATTTCACATGTGACTTCCTGTAAGACTGACTATGACTACAAATCAGACATATCCACACCACCAAGGACAATTGCAACTTTGTCTCCACATATGTTGTAAGTCTCAGAGGAAACAACACAATCCACCCTGTACTGGGGGATACAGAACACATCATGCACATATGCCATGGATATAGACAACCTGCATCACACAGGTTAGATGGGAGGATCGCCACCCTGTTCACCCCAGTAGTATAGGGAGATATGCACATCAACCACACTCCTCTCCTCAGCAATGGCAAGCATGTTCATATTGTCTACTGATGGCAACAACAGCATATCTCCATGGGGCATTATAACATCACTGTCTGCCTCCTACATGAACTCAGGCATTTGCTAACAGCTCCATCACACACCGCAGTCAAACACAGACCTGCCATCATCCACACACCATTCACATGGAAGATGGCCACTGCAAGCTCTCCACACAGACATGAATGGAGAATAGAGGATTGTGCAATCAAGTGTCCAACACTGGGGTGGAATAAGATAGCTCAGGGCCAGCAGTGAAATGCAAGCTGCTATAGTCATGATAGCTTGGAGGGTTATGGTGTAGTGTGGATTCTTTGCAAGTAATATCTACTGGTGATGTGCAATTTGATTCATAATTATGTCTTCCAGGTAACATGCAGAGGGCTCACCTACCAGCATTCTCTGTTGGGGAAACTGAAATCATCTCCCAATATGTGATTGGACATTATGCCCTGTTATTTGGACGGAGAGCAGAATATTTGCAGGAGAGAACTGCCCTGTGGAACAGTGTGGTCCACAGGATAAATGATGCTGCCTTGCACACAAGAACCTATGAGCATGTGCAGCATTGGGCCACCGACCTCATCCGCCAGGCCAGTCAATGGGCTGCTGCTGTAGTGAGGGACTGGCTAGACACAGGTGGAGGCCCAGCCATCCAGCCCCCACAGACACCCACCAAGGAGCTCCTCTCTAAACATGGGGCACCTTCCCAATGCACAAGCCATGAAGCTGAGGGAAGCATTGTGGAGGTGAGTTGCACACACACATTGGACAAGGAGCGTGCAGGTAAAGGCACAGTGGGGATTAGTACTCTAATTTATCAGACATACATGTATCTGCATTGTATCTACATCCATGTGTCAGGCCCAATTGTAGTTGTGGATGGGGTTTTCTAATGCACAGAGGTGCTCATCTATGATGAGGACAGGACATTGTGTATTATTGGGGATAGTACTGTAGATGTGCAGACATGCTGAATCCATCCTGTACTAAGGCCACATGTGAGTCTACTGACAATAACTCCCTCTCACAACTACCTAGGACCCTCTGGTCTGCATATGGCACAGCAGTGTGAAGCTGGTGAGTATGATATTGTTCTTTTGTTGCCTGGCTATACCACAGGCATGTGAAGGACATGCAGTCTGCCATGCACACTAGCATCAGTAATAGCTATATTGCTTTATGTAATAGCTATACTGCTTTTTGTGCATGTTCACTTGTGTGGGGGTTAACTGCATTGCATCACAGTGGTCAACAGTCACAGTGATCATCTGATGTGAATTCAACATTCCTGTAGCATACCTCACAACTTGTCATGCCAAGACATCTGGACAGAGGCCAGCAAAATGGGCTGGACAAATGGTCTAAGGTAGGGACATGTGTGACACATTAGTGGTAAACAGTGGATATAAACTGTGTACACACCACTGTTAAGATGCAAGGTGTTCATGTTACATACTAGTTAGGACCACAGTATGACAATCCACACCTCTTCCAGCTTTTAATGTGACCCATAACAGGAACAGTTCACTTGTAAAACCAAGCATCTGGACTCATGTATTTCACCTACAAGGCTGGCCACCTGTGAGGGTGGCAGATGTTGTATCAGCATGATGTTTCAGTCAGGTATGCTACCTCATGCTGCCATATGTGTCAGTACACTCACTGTGGCCTATTTGGGTACAATATCACATACATGGGAATTGTTGAGGCACACATACCAATTCCAACAACATATAGGTTGCAAATATATGAATATTCAAGACACATCTGTACAGATGACTGTACAATGGTTTAACCTGCTGCATGTGAGGCAGATACTGTTACCACACTATATAAAGTAATGGCAGCTGGAGGTGGTCACCAGCAGTGTATGAAATACACATCAAAATGGTATAAGCCACACAAGTTATGATCCTCACACATACAGTTGCCAGCATTGGGATTAGAATTCCTGCCTAGCTAGGTATTCCTACTATAGTGCTACACAGTTATCAGATGCACCACAGAGCTTATACTTTCCACCTCTTCCAAACGTACGTCTAAGTGGATGACATCAACAGAACTACTAAATTGGAGTGCGGGGAAGTGTAAAGGGTAGTACACAGGTCAGAAATGGTGTAACCCACAGACTATATGATTCTCACACAAACACACATCCAAACAGTTGCCAGTAGGGAGATTAGAACTCATGTCTATCTAGTTATTGTTACTATAGTGCTACCCAGTTATCAGATGTGCCACAGAGCCGATACATTTTCACCTAGTCCAAAGGTACTTCTAAGGTGGATGACATAAACAGAACTACTAGATTGGGGTGAGGATAAGTGTGATGGGTAGTAAACAAGTCTAAAATGGCATAATCCAGACAGTGCATGATACACACACACACTTGCCAGTATTGGAATTAGAACTCCTTGCCTATCTAGTTATGTCTACTATAGTGTTACACAATTACCATATGCGCTACAGACCTTACTGAGCTTTCTCATGACCAAAGCTATTGATAACTGCACAGCTGCGGTAAAGTATTACAGGTGGCAGACAGTCTGCCTTTTGTTCTACCCTTACATTGTGCTAGTTCTTTCTATCTTGCACTTCAACTAGGATTATGGTTTGGCAATTCACCTGGTTGTTTTATCAGGAAGTGTGGCATACCTGGGAGCTATCAGCAGTACTCGTTCATCACAGATGTAGCCCCAGCACTTACTTACTAGTTATGTCCACCCCTCCTGGCATGTTTGAAGGGCAGTTTTCTGTGCTTTCACCCATTAACCTGGTACACTTGTCCATTCTGAGGCACTGTTGCAACTGCCTCATGTACACAGACAACCCTCTCCTCTAAACTCCAAACACTCAGACCTGTGAGAGTTACCCATATATCACCCAATATGGGCATATGCACTCTCCAGCAAAGACTGGACTAGCAGGTCAAGAGGATAAGATCAACACCTGCACCACACCATGTGGAACACAAAGCTCACAATCACACCCACTGTGACAGCCATGACATACAGTGAAAAGCCACACACCCACCTTCTCAGAGGCACTCAATGGACATTTACCCAAACAGTACAGACCAGCAAGATAGACACCTACTCAGACACTGCAACATGGCATGTGCCAAGGGACACATATTTAACCTACACAGTGTGCCCCTCAACCTAAGCTCCTAAGGCTAACCACCTTGCACAATACAGTGATCATGTGTAACTCAATATTGAGGCACACCATATCCCACTCACTAAGTTGAATATGGAGCAGATAACAGCCAAATATCTATCACATGCCAGCATCCAACTCATGACATAGCCAGTCATGGCACTCCACAACAACTACGAGTATCACTCTGTATCCATGTAGGTGTGAATGACTTGGGACACACCTCCCTGGACTACCTGGCAAGAGACATAGTTGAACTCTTTGATTATGTGGTCCAAGCAGGTGTGACAGTAGCTCTGAGCAGTGTACCGCTGTCACCCAGAATGATGCTGCAGTACTATCAACAGATGATTGACTGCAACGTTGGCTTACATGTTTTGTGTCATTCTCAGGTGATCCAGTACCACTCTGTTTGGGATGACATGATTGACAGAACCCAGTGACTTGCCACAGATGTCAGACATATGTCAGCACTGGGTTTCCAGGTACTGGTTAAGTGTCTTGTCACCCTTATGATGCCTTATTAGGCAATGTTCCTAATGTTATTACCACCATAACAGCTGGACATGTATGCAATCTGAGGGTCATGCTGCTCAGCAGTAAACATCTGACTGTCAGGATGCAGTCACTCAAAGCACTCGGACGACACATGTCTGCTGTAATGGAGAGATGGTTCACAGCAGCAAACAGCAGACCTGCACCATCAGGCTATGATACATTCCACTGCTGTCAGCCGCCAAACATGGACCACAACACACCTCCACAGGTGGTGTTGTCGCCATATTCATTATGGATAGGAACACCTCCAGACTAGTATCCCAGCATAATGCATTGGAGATACGTCTGGTACAACTGCCTTGGGGTAATAGTACAATCTAGACCATAGCCTGTTATGGGCCCACATCTATGCCTCTAGACTGTCAATGCACATTCCTCAATACTCTGCCATCTATGATGGTCCAATGCAACACTGACATAGTATGAGACTTCAACTACCCTGCCATCACCTGGGAAAGTAGCCAAGCATCAGTACAGTGGCCCAACACTTCTGAGAGTCATCATTTCCAATGCCCTGGATCAGCTTATACTGACCCCCAGTAGAGGATGCAACAACCTTGACCTGCGTTGACTACTTAAATATGGGACTGTTTCTCATCCACAGATGTCAATCCCTGCATGGTGAGATCCACACAGGCTGTAATCAACATGGAATTCAACATGTCAGCCAAACCCCGCACAGAGGTAACCACCTTGCAAAACTTCTCCAAAGCTGACTTTGCAGCCATGAAAACAGGTATGGATGACTTCACTGCACCCATGACAATGGGAAATAGCTGCATGACTGTGGAATCATACACATATGCACTGTACAAACAGGCACATGAATGCATGGTACTAGCCAGAGCCAACAGAACCCAGGCACAGTCCTCCAAACACTGGGAGACAATGTGATGGTCCCCTGCCATTACTAAAGTGTACATCAGAAGGAGGAGAGTGTTGCAGAGAAAGGTGGTGTCCCATGACTGTTGAACTCCCTTATTACCCTCAAACAAAACTTTGGATCCCTCGTGAAATCTCCTACAGGCATCTATGATGGCAGACATGCAGCAGACACTAATAACAATCACAACAGCCTTTGATAGTTACATCAACAACCTCCACAGCATTAAACCAAGTGCTGTGAGTTACTGTACAATGCTAATACCTATCCTGAAACAACAGATATTGGTCCCAGTCTTGGCAACACATTCAGTGCCAGCTTTACCCCTCTCTCCCCCCACAAGTGAAGTTCTGAGTGAATGTGTTCTCACATGCTGTATCCTGTTTCTGTTCTAGGTGTCTGTGTGTCACCGGGATGTGGCCCTGCAGCAAGACCACGGGGTATGGCAGTGTGGTAACACATCCACCATGTCATAGACAGGGTACAGCTGTATGTGCATGGAAATCCCCGGCCTGTATCACAGTGATTGCATATGCCTCACAGATTATAGGGCTGAGGGTTGTACATAAGTAGATGTTGATTTACAACATCTGTTGTAGAATGAAGAATGGTATGTGTTGTGGTTTGGACACACCTCCAATTGCTAATAACCACAGCCAAAGTGGCTATTCATCAACCAATCAAACTAAGATTACTATTCACACACACACACACACACACACACACACACACACACACACACACACACACACACACACACACACACACACACACACACACACACACACACACACACACACACACACACACACACACACAGTTGCCAGTACTGAGATCCATAGGTTCATTGCTTCATAGGTGTGTAGTAGGTGAATGGGTCTGAAGGCTCTACAAGGCTAGCCCAAGAGAATAACCTGCCATCAGACCACATGAAAATAGCCCCTAGTGTGGCTCAGGAGTACAGTCACTGGAGTGGTCCCCAGGGATGGGTATTGTATTCTCCATTCACTCATCCAGATTTCTATTGTGGGTGGCCAGTGATGTGCACTGCTTCACATGTATGTGATTTATATTCCATAACATAGACAGTGTCTGGGTTGTGCACATGTCCCACATGCATGTTCTTTTAAGTGTGGAAGTGTGCTTGAGGTCTCTGGGGCATGTTGTGTGGACAAATTGGTATCTTCAGAAGTAGCATTCCTGACCTCATTTGTTGAGACATGGCTGTGTAACTGAGGTATTGATTGCACCTACATAGACAGTATGATATGGGGATTCATTGGAGTTATTGGAGCCTGTCCATACAGGGAGTGTGTATAAGGCATGGTATTCCCTTTGTGGGGTACATTTGCAGACTCTACAGTTGTTGCAGATGTCCATTGGGGAACATGGCAAAAGGGCCACTGTACTCATTGATTGGGCTACTGAGGGGTGGAACAGGGTGTCACATCCTTTTACTTGCTGGATAACACACACTCAGTCAGGAGATGTAACACATCAAAGTACGTTCTGATGTCAGTGGTACTGTTGTGGTCAACAGGCAGCTGACTGTCAACCTGTGTTCCCCATTCTGTTATAATAACATCACTGTTCAGTGGACTACCGCCAATGTATTACTTCATGTAAGCCATGGTGTTTCCAAAGGTTATGGCGGCACATCTCTTTGCATTCAGGTAATGTCCAGAGTTCTGATAGCAGTCATAGGTGTCAAGTGGCCTTTGGGCATGATGTCAACATCACATGGATTGGGAATGCTTCCACCCACCTTACTGTTGTATGCAAACATTATCAGCCAGGGTGCCTTTGTGTTCTTCTGCACCTCAGAAGGGTAGATCCCAAACATGAGAGGACATGGGTCATGTCTGGTCATCAGTTTGACATGGAGTCCACTGCAATCACACCATGGGTACTATTTATGAGGCAATTTGCAGGAGAACTACTGATATAGTGGTTGCTGCCTAGCCAAGTGTGTTTGTGTATGATTCCTGGGTGGAGATTATTAGAAGTGTTGCCTATATTGTTAACTAATCCATACTGTCACAAAGTCGTTGCACATGGCACTAGACATTTAAGGTTGTGGATTGTCTACACCAACCTCTACGGTGTTTGACAACTATTGGCCTTGTAATGTGGACATTGGGACATATACTAAGTCCTCAATATAATAATTTAGCAAAACCCACCCAATGGATCTTTCACACACACACACACACACACACACACACACACACACACACACACACACACACACACACACACACACACACACAAACACACCAGTCCTGAGTTTCAAACCCCTACCTAGTTATGTATGGCTAATACAGTGTTACACATTTATCACATACACCACAGAGCTCATAGGATGGATGTTGTCCCAAGATACTTATAAAGTGAGGACCATCATCAGCCCTTGTAAATACTGGCATTGGGTGATGTAGTGGATGAGAGATTTCACAAAATATTTGACCTACACATGCATTTACATTTGTCAGGAAGGAGGTTCAAACCTCTACCTAACTATGTTTTCAGACCTTAGTGTTACATATCTACCACATGCATCACTGTCATTACATGGGTTAGGGTCACCAACAGGTACTTCTAAGGTGAATGATATCTGCAGGACTGCTAATTCAGGCACTGAAAAGTGTACTGGGTGTAAATGGGGCCACAAACTTTCAGGTACAGAGACATACATGTAGATATATGTGCGCACACACACACACACACACACACACACACACACACACACACACACACACACACACACACAAACACACCCTTGCCAGGAATGAGATTCAACCCCCTACCTATGTAGTTATTGCTACTACATTGTTACACATTTATCACACATGCCACATAGCTTATAGGTAGAACAATGTCCAAACATACCTCTAAGGTGAGTGAGATCAGCAGCAGTGCTAAAGGAGGGGTAAGGGAAGTGTAGTGACTGTGAATGACCTCAAAATCAGGTTTCTATAAAGACAAACACACTCTCTCACACAAACACACACATTGCCACAGTTGCTAGGACCAGGATTAGAACTCCTACCTAGCTTGCTATACTACAGCATTATGCAGTTATCGCAAGTGCCATGGAGCTTATATGTTGAAGAGCTGTCCACATGTATCTTTTAAGGTGAGTGACATCAGCTGCAGTGCTAAAGAAGGGTTAGCGAAGTGTAGTGAGTGTGAATGGCCACAAAAAATCAGGTCTTTCCAAAGACACACACACTCGCTCACACAAATGCACACATTTTCACAGTTGCCATGACTGGGATTAGAACTCCTACCTAACAAGTTTACTGCACTTTAGTATTATGCAGTTATCGCAAGGACCACAGAGCTTATAGGACTGCAAGCTGCCCAAAGGATTATTTCAGGGTGACTGACATCAGCAGGAGTGCTAAAGTAGGGCAATGGAAAGTGTAATTAGTGCAAATGGCCTCAACCACATTCATCTAGAAACACGCACACACACACACACACACACACACACACACACACACACACACACACACACACACACACACACACACAACTTTACATTTGACAGGACTGAGATTACAACTGCTACATGGATACTTATTTGTACTGTAGTGTTACACAGTTATCATGAACACCACAGAGACTATAGGGCTGAGGACTAACCAGAGGAATTTCTGCAGTGAATGACATCAGCACATCATGTGATATAAGCCAGTTGGGTGTGTACTAAGTTGGAAAGGCATCATAATGGGATTTTCTTGGTCACTGTCTGTCTCTCTCTTCCCCTCATCTCTGTGTGTATGTGTGACATATTATATTATGCTGGCCTTAGATATGTGTGAGTATTCTTATCCAGTGTGTGTGTGTGTGTGTGTGTGTGTGTGTGTGTGTGTGTGTGTGAAGTATCAATGATGTACACTTTGATGTGTGTGCACAGACATCTGTGAATAATGGATATCTGTAGTCCAGTGTGTTGTCAGACATGGGATTCATTTCTCTAAGTGTAGGAGCGTGCCCAGTATGACTTTCTATATTGAGTGTGTGTGTATCCATTCCTGGGAGGGTTGGACTCCAGTTCAGGGTTTTCTGTGCTACAGATACACCTAGCAACCTGTTTCTGCAAAATATATGTAGATAGGTTGCCAATATGGAGACACAATGGAAGTAACATATGGAGGATACTGTAACTATTGCTGTCTGTGCTGCTTGTGTAACATGATTAATTGTAGCACAGATTTTCTGACATATGTACTGTTTTACACTGTGATGTATATGTTTGAATATACATAGGGGGAATGGGGATTACATCAGTAAGCCTTTCTTACAAATGTATTAATGACATGCCAGTGATCTCCAGCTGTGTTATACCAACAGGCATGTAGAATACAACGAGGGTTGGTAATCTCTATTAATTAGATACACAGGTCTCCTGGATACTTCCTTTGCTAGCATTTGTAGTAGTACCCTACTATTTTTGTTGGCATTGTTGTTTATACATGTGTTATGGGTGGGGGTTTCACTTGTATGGGGCACACAACATGAACCCCTGTGTTTGTTGTGTGATCATACATATCTGTCATATCACAAACAGCAGTGGGTCACTATTGTTACTATCCTACATGCCTCCACAATGCTTGTATGTTTGTCACACTGTTAATTAAGAGATGTGTAATCAACTGAGGAATACCAATAGGTTTCCTTTGTTGCTGTAGCTCCACATACTGTACTCCGACATATGCAATCATGACACATGTTCTCATTTATTTGTATTTCATGAGATATCATGCATACCAGACAATGTCGGTCTTTCACTGAGGCCAAAAACAACCTCATTATAGAGGCCGTGAGACAAAACCACCAAGTTCTACTGAGTGTACAGCCATGTGGGATTAACTGGTTTACAACATTAATGCTGTGGGTCACTAGAAATGCACATATGAGCAGGTGGGACACCATGTGACAGATATGATCCACTTAGCATGCAGACATGCAGCAGGCATAGCCAGGGATTGTCAGGTCACTGGAGGTGGGCCTGCAGCAGAACAACCTCTGTCAGCCACTGAGGAATTCCTGCCAAACCTTGCAACACAGGACAGCTCCCAAGAATCCAACACCCCATATGTTGTGGATGTAGGTGCAACCGTTTCCACTCAAGAGGAGCATCCAGGTATGCTTAGTTGGATCATCACTGGAATACTGAAGCGATTACCATGTCAGGGTGAACAGTGTTATGTGGGTGTCAGGGGTTTCTGGGGAGGGGGGTTAGCTGCAGTTCGAAGCTCATGCACAGTTTGTGAGCCGCATACCTGTAAACCTGGCAGTTAATGTAAATGTGAGATATTTTGAAGTATTAGCCATGTTATACTGTCACATGCACTGCTGTATACATTAACTCTCCCTCACATTTTTCCAGGACCACCATCAGGAATATGAAGAGGCTGTGCACCAGCTGCTGGCAAGTATAAAAGTGTTTTGTCAGAGATGTAGATTTAGTTCACTGTATTCACTCAAGTGTCATCACAGGCCTGCTGGCTGAATTGATGTACTGTCTGCATGATTGCCAACTGTACAGATATTTCCTGACTGTACACAGTTTAGACTCATACCTATGCCTTGTAGATGTGATCACAGTGATTGATTTGACCGTATTGTTAGGGCATTACAGATTGCCATAACTTTCAACTGTGCAGAGTTTTGCAAAATGTCAGCAGTGTACTGCATTTATGTTTTGCTCATGAGATTACTGTTTAAAGAACATTTCTTTCCAAATGATCACAGATGTGGGTTAAAAAATAATGTCCTCATGGCCTACTGTATGAGGTCGTGGGCTATACAAGTGTCTAATAGTAACAGCAGTAGTATACAGCTTAACATATATTGCAACATAGTACTGCAGAGCATAGTAATGCAGGTATTAATGTAGTGCCTTTCACTTTTTATCACAGGTGACCAGGAAGGTTGGTCTTTGTCCCCTTCACAACCTGATGTCAGTGTCTCCTCAGACTCCAATGCTGATGGTGGGCAAAGTGAGGCACAGCTGCAGGTTGCAATGGCTGAATCTGACACAGAGGTTGACATCCCTCATCTGTCCTCATTATCACCATACACAGCCACTAAGTCTATGCATACCCAGTCCCCTGTGACCACAAACAGTTGGAGGGTGGGGACATTGAATGGTTTTAGTCGCTTTTGTTAATTTAATTGCATTTATTTAAACTGTATTTGCTTTAATATTGCTACACACTCAAGTGTGCTAGCTTGCACTGCATTTGAATTGTTTTTACTAATGTTTTAGCTGCTTTTCTGTAAAAAAAAAAGTTCTAAGGTTGTTTCCCACCTTTTCTGTAACTCGTCTGGTCCAGATACAGATTTGCTGTATCCATGACTGTTTGTAAGCTTCTGAGCCTTCCCAAGCATTTCTGTGTTGGAGGGAAGCCTTCTAGCTTATCAGTGGGAGTGGTAAGCAATAGGTAGCCTATCTACCACAAGAGGAGTGGTTTATGGCCCATATATTGTAGTTTATTGGTTGTGGGAAGTTTTTCCATCCTTTTCAACTTTTTGGTTTAAAAGTCTGCGTTTGCATGGGTTTACACTTGTTTAAGCTTCGCCTAGTGGTGTCGAGCTGAGGTAAACTATTACTGATGTCAGAAAATCTGCTCTTCAGTTTCTTCCTTGAATCTGGCAGTTCTTTCTTTCTTGCACTTCAAGTAACTTAATCGCTTTGCACTTCAACAGGTTTTTGCAGCAATTATTGAAGCACATCTAAGTGATATTAGCACTAGTTGTTCTTCATGGAAATAGCTCCAGTACTTAATAGTTATGACCACCACCCCTGTCACGATTAAAGAGCAGTTCCTTGTGCTTTCTCCTATTAACCTGATGCACTTGGGCATTCTGAGACAGTGTGGCAACTGCCTCATGTACACAGACAGCCCTCTCCTCTTACCTCCCAACACTCAGACTTGTGAGAGATGCACTTATATCACCAAATTGAAACCTATGCAGTCTCCAGCCAAGACCTGACTAGCTGGTCAAGAGGAAAAGGTCAACACCTGCACCACACCACATGGAACACATAGTCCTAGAGAAACCCGCCATCACATTCTCTCACATAAAAGCATAAACCACACATCCACCTTCGTGGGGGCTCTCAATAAAAAGTTACCCAAACAGCAGAGACCTCCAAGACAGAAATGCACTCGACTACTACAACACAGCATAAATACAGCACAAACCACAGGACACATAGCTCACTTCCACAGTGTGCCCCTCAACCGAAGCCCCTAAGCCTAAACACCTTGCCCAATATAATAATCATAAGTGACTCAATAGTGAGGCACACAGATATCCCACTTACTAGGTTGAATAAGGACAAGGTAATAGTCAGCTGTCTATCAGGTGTCAGAATCCGACACATAACACATGCAATCAGTTCACTCCAGAGCAAGTCCAAGTATGTCATTGTCCATGTGGGCATGAATGACCTGAGATGCTCCTCCCTGGACTACATGAAAAGAGACATGGTGGAGCTCTCGGATTATGTGGCCCAGGCAGATATGACTCTAGCCCTGAGCAGTATCCTACTGTCACCCAGAATGATACAGCAGTACAAACAAAAAATGATTGACTTCAACAACTGGCTAAGTTTCTGGTGTCATTCTAAGGGGATCCCATATCTGTCTGCTTGGGATGATATCATTGACAGACCTCGATGCTTTGCCAGAGATGGCCTGCATCTGTCACACCTGGGCTTCCAGGTACTGGCTAAGGCTCTTGCCACCACTATGGTGCTTTTTTTAGGCAGTGTTCCAAAGACCAAACTACCACTGTAACAGATATAAATAAATGCAATCTGAGGGTCATGCTGCTCAATGCAAGAAGTCTAAATCTCAAGATGCACTCACTTGAAGCACTCCTCAAAATGGAGAACATCAACATTTGTGCTGTAACAGAGACCTGGTTTAAAGTGGCAGAAAGCACCCCTGCGCTACCAGGTTAAAACTCATTCTACACTTTTCGGCCAAAAAACATGGACCATAACTGCAAAGGCGCTGTTGTTTCCATATTCATAAAGGATATGTATACCTCCAGACTAGTAGCCCACCATAACGCATCTTCAGGAACAACTAACAATGGGTAACATGGTGATCCAGGTCATAGCCTGCTATAGGTCCCCAACCGTATCCCTAGACGCTTACTCCATGTTCCTAAGCACCCTGAAATCTATCAAGGTCCAACCCAACACTCTCATACTAGGAGAGTTCAACTACCTATTCATCAACTGGGAAAACTACTCAAGCACCAATACACTGACCCAATGCTTCCTGGAATTCATCAGTTCCAATGCCATGGACCAGCTCATTCTGACTCCCACTAGAGGAATCAATATCCTTGACCTGGTTATTTCTAACATGGGTGATCGTTACTCTGCATCAGTAGTCAATCCCTCCCTGGACAGAACCAACCATAAACTAATCACCATGGAAATCCACATCTCTCCCGCACCCCCTACAAAGGTAACCACCTTGAAAAACATCTCCAAAGCTGACTTTGAGCTCCTAAAAAGAGAGGTGGCTAACTTCACTGCACCCATGCCAATGGAAAACAGCTGCATGACTGCCGAATCAAACACCAATGCACTGTACATATGTACATAAATGCATGGAACTAGCCATACCCAACAAAACTAAGATGCTCTCCTCCAAAAAAAGGTGGTCCCCTGCCATTAATAAACTCTATAACAGAAGGAAGAAACTGTTGCAGAAAAAGCTAAAGTCCCAAGACTGGAAAAACTCCCTTATTAGCCTCAACAAAAAGTTGAGATCCCTCATCAAATCCTCTAAAGCCAGCTATGAAGACAGAATTGTGTCAGACATTAAAAACAATCACAAAGCCTTCTATAGTTATATCAAGAACCTCCATGGCAATACCCAGATTTTCTCTGAGTTACTGCACAATGGTACCTCCTATACTGAGCCAACGGATATTGCCAACATACTGGCCAACAGATTCAGTGCCAACTTTACCCCTCTCTCCCCCCTTAAAGGACCAATCACAATACTGGAAGAATGCCAGGCATCCATCATTACTACAGCACAGGTTAAAGCTGTATTGTCCAAGGCCAAGAATACAGCTTCCATGGGAACTGATAATATCCCTGGCTGTGTTCTACATGAACTACAAAGCAAACTGGCATCACATCTGTGTGTCCTGTTCAGTCACAGCCTCACCTCAGGCTTTGTCCCTACTGAATGGTGCACTGCTACAGTCATCCCTCTCCATAAAGGGGGAGCAACTACAGACCCTGGGAATTATCGCCCCATTAGCCTGTCAAGTCTGATATGTAAAGCTATGGAGCACATCATCATGGACTTGATTAACAAAGATATAGGAAATCTCCAAACTCTAGACCCCATGCAATTTGGCTTTGTAAAAAGGAGATCATGCCTGCTCAACCTGGTCGACTTCTTTGAGTCAGTCACCAGGGATGTGGATGATGGTAGGGCAGTGCATACAGCCTACCTCGATCTGGCCAAGGCCTTTGATACCATTCCTCACTCAGGAATTATTGATAAACTCATCCAACTAGGCATCAACTCCTATATCACTAGGGTTGCAAATTGGCTCAGATAGAACACACAGTGTGAAAGTAGTAGACTCCAAGTCAGACTGCCGACCAGTCACGAGTGAAGTCCCACAGGGATCAGTCCTGGGTCCTCTACTGTTCGGCATCTACTTCTCAGAAGTCCAGGCCAACACAAAGGGTCTCTGGCTAACCAGGTTTGCAGATGACTGCAAGCTGGGTGCCATTATTTACTCCCCAAGTGATGCAGATATCCTACAGAAAGGCCTCACTGAGACCAATGACTGGTGTCGAAACCATGGCCTTAAGCTTAATGCCAAAAAATGTGTCATCATCCTCTTTGGTAAAAACTCAGTTCCCACTAATTACCACATTGATGGGAGCTCACTGAACAGTGAAAGTGTTGTTAAGAGATCTGGGGACACAGGTTGACAGCAACCTCTCCTTCAACCACCACATTGCCACTGTGGACAGAAAGTCCTTCTATGTGGCACATCTCATTACCAAGGGTTTTGCATCCAAGAAGAAAGAGGTCATCGTCTCTCTCTCTCTACTTTTCTCTCATTAGACCAATCATTGAGTATAATGCCCCATTTGGCATGTACCTCACTAGACACCTGCAACAGCTGCAGAGGCCACAGAAGTACCTCACAAAGCGCATCCTAGGCATTAAACACATGTCCTACATGGACAGACTCAAAAGACTCCAGCTATTCTCTGTCTTATATCACCTACTTAGAGACGATCTTTGCCTGACTTAAAAAGCCATGTCTGACCCTGCTCTGTTAGAAATGCTACATCTAAAGAAATCCCAATCTCTCCACATCACATGCTCCAGAGACCTCAACCTCATTACCACAATCAACAGAACATGCTGGAGGGACAAGTTCCTCACTCAGAGACTGCCCATGCTCTGGAATAGACTTCCCATACATGTCAAGCAGAGCATCTTGCTGTCCCTCTTCAAGAGAAATCTTGATTAGTGGATGGGTAATAGAAATTTTATCCTGGGGATCACTCCAGTGGCTATACTTGATAGAGGCACTGGGAACTAATGTCGGGCGGCATGATGCCAGGGTAATTCTATGGGCTAGGCTTGTAAAGGCTCCAGAACCATTAGCCTAGTACACACCTATGAACCTATGAAGTGTGGCTATTGTGGCTTTAGTGACTGTCAAAAGTGGTCATAGCCAAACAGTTGGCAAGGTTTCACACAGGCAGATTGATAGGGGTGCTCGTAGAAGGCATAGTGTCCCTCCACCACCTGTTGCAGGTGTCTCATCTAGTTCCACTTGGTGTATGTTTAGGGCAGTCATGGAGGCACAGGCATGTTCAGAAAAGAACTCCAGATGAATGCTCATGGTAATGGATGCAGTACAGTCTGACATCCGTGACTGTCTCCACCAGATTGCTGATAGTTCACTGACACAGTAGAAAGACGATGGTCTGAGAGAGATCACCCATTATCTTTCTTGGAATGCATATTTTCTGTAAAGGGAACATATGGTTCAAGTTGAGGGTCGGCCTTGTGGATGTAGGTCAGCAACTACATCAATTGAGAGTCAACGTGGCCGTGTACAATTACGCTCCTGTAGTGGCAGTACATCCAGGGCTCCAGGGAGGAGTGTGCTGTCCACACCAACATATGGCAAGCCATGGACTCATGGTCCTCAGTGGTCCTGTGGAGGACATGTTCCCAGCAGACGCCAGTCACCCTCAGGTAGTAGCACAGCATCTGACCTTGGGTGTGGAGGTGTCAATGCAACTCCTGGTAGAGGCAGTTCACATGTTCGGGGATGGAGATAATGAAGTGTCAGCTCTACCATGCACGTCTCACAGCTGTCCAACATACAGACATGTAGGGCTATCACTGAGATTGGCTGTGTACACTCAGACACTCATACACCAATGTCACATTCAGGTCAACTATAGACACACACATCACATTACCATGGTCTATTCTGCCTCCATCCCTTCCTGACTCACACACATGCTTGTCAACCTATTGGGTCATCCTAGGCCTCCTGTACCCACACACAAAACCTTGTGCAAGTGGTGATACCTCTGCCACATCCCTCTCATCTCTCTCATGGATGCAGGGAAATAAAGCTATGTGTCTCATGCACAGGGTGACTATCTACATTAATATGAATTTGTTTCATCCATTGTTACTTTTGACATGCTACTTGTACTGGTCATTTACAGATATTGTACATTGCCATTTATAATGAGTATACCATAATAGTGTGTACAAATTATGATGGATGCTGCTGTAATGGCTGTGTAGTCACACAATGACAGGTGTCACATGGGAATGTTTATGTCTCACTTTCAGGATTGTGTAGGACACACCTATGGGTACACATCTACAATTAACCCATCGACATCAGAGCACAGAATTGAATGCCAGCACACAAGACAAATGTCGTCAGAAAGGTAACACAGTATATGTTCCAGGGATCATAGATCCATGTGTGTTTAATATGCTAATGAACACAAAGGCTCTTTATGCCTAGCTGTGTATTCTTATACACTGATACCATTGATAAGTGTAAGCAGGGTGTTGGGAGCTGAAACATCTACAAGCTGGGGTGTGGGGGTGAACCATCCACAGTTTTCCCGTGTCCATTGTAGGCATTGATTTGGACATCAGGTATGATTGCCCTGCTCCCCATCCAATTGTGTAACTTGCACTTGATTTGCATTAGGGTGAAAATGTCCTTCACTGCCTGATCATTAGAGGGTGTAGTCTGTGGGTTACATACCTGTCTCTCCAGTATGTCCTGTATATACCACTGTCCAGGTGTAGGTCTGTAGAGAAGGTAATTCTTGCGATACTTGTTTCGTGGATATGCAAGAGGTCCATGGTGGGGTCTGACACCACCCTGTATGGCAGATATACACCACCCCTCCAAAGCATGTAGGAGACAGACTACACAGATAGGGCCTTTATGTGGTCTGCATACAACATGTTATGTACCCCATGTAGTGTTTTACTGAGGACATCTGTGGATGTTGCAGTTGTCAGATATGCCTGGCTAGTTACATACCAAAGGTGGCATTGCACCAAGGATAGGTCTGTTACATGCCAATTACAGTGGAACAGTGGCATCCTTGGTTTACATGGCATACCTTTGTTTATAGGTTGCACAACATAGAATGATCTCCACAATATTACAGAGATGTCACAGGCAAGGTCGATCAATATCTGTTTCCATAAGTCACTGACTACTCAGTCAACTGTTCAAGGTGTGCTGGTAATACGGTTGTTACCAAGGATGGATGACTTCCCAAAGGATAGTATTGTGCATTTTTTGGTATTTAGTGTTAGCCCATGGCTCTGACAACAAATGTATGTCTGTGTCAGCCCCTCCTGGGGAACATTAGTGTCAGTGGATTCAATGACAGCTCCTCATTTCTTTTAATTTCTACAAGTCTTTAGGGTTTCTATTACCATGACTGGAATGGACCCCATTCCTAAAGCAAAATGTGACTAAAGTTCATGAAATTAGTATTGTTTCAGTCTTTGATATCAGCCAAAAGTGCTCGTTGCAGCACCCGTAATGTGCCCAGTAATGATTCCTTCTGCAATTCATATGGAGTTACATGCATTGGTAACATATCTAAATATGATTGTAAATTCTTTTTTATACGACCCATTGATCCTACTACTATTGGAACTGTCTGCGTATCTTTCTTCCACATTGCTCTCATTTCTGCCTGCATATCCTAATATTTTATGACTTTGCATCTCTCTCTGTACACAAGACACTGTAGTCATTGGGTGTAGTGATTTCAATGATCAATGCTACTTTTGTTTTCTTTTCATGGACCACCATATCTGGTTTTGTAGCATCTATATTATGAACTGTTGGTAATGGGTGATCTCATATGATGTAGGCTTCATTTATTTTCTATGATGCTTTGTGGCTCATGTTTCAGTGTTTTTCAGCTACTTCAATACCATAATGTTTACACAGTCCCCAGTGCAACAGTCTTGCCAGATTATTATGCCCTTCAGTATACAGTCCTTCTGCCATTAGTATGTCACAACCAGCAATGAGATGTGAGAATGTTTCCAGTTCAGTTTTACAAAACCTACAGTTGTCTGTTTCTCCCACATGTTCAATGAACTTTGAAAACCAACATGTGCATAGCCCACTGTCTTGGCCCACTAATATTAACCTTTCATCTTTTGGTTTGAATTCACCTCTCCTTAACCATTCCTGCATTCCATGCTGATCAACATGAGTTTCTTCCAGAAGTTTTCTATACTTGCAGGTATATTTATGCGTTTTCCACATTTCTTGACTTTTCATCTGATCCTTCACTTTATGTTTGTTTTTGGGCACATTTAGTTGCCACCTGATTTTTATCTGCTTCTGGTTTGATTTGCATTCCTGCTTGACGTTGATATGCTTCTGCTAGACTAAGCACGGAAGTCATCGTAGACTTATTCTCCTCATGTTTCAACATTTTCACTATATTTGGGTCCTGTGAGGTCAACAGATATGTGTGCAGTCCCATAATTGCAGATCTATACATGTAATCAATTTCAAGGAGGCCCATACCTCCTTCGGAATGGGGAATATATAATCTTGGTAAGAATTGATTTTTATAAATCATTTGGTGAGCATGGACCATCCTTTTTGTTTTCCTGTCTAATCTAGCCAACAAGTTTTAGGGTCAGTCAATCACTCCAAAACTGTAAGTTAGGACTAGAAGAACAAATTGGTTTATAGGTTGAATTTTGTTCCTAGATGTCATCTCTGTTTTCAGGATTAATTTAAGACTTCTAAAATATTCCTTACTAAGTTTTATTTGCATTTGTTCATGTTTTATTTTTGATCCTTCATCAATTATAATAATTATAACACGATTACAAAAACTCAGAGCTGGGTCTACCTATATACTCAAGTCCGTAATCAAATCTACAGTTTCAATCACTGTGTGCTGTATGTAATATTCATCTTTCTATTTCTCATTTGGTTAATTTGTGATACATGTAACAGCATATTATGCTCCTGTGGTGAAATGGTCAGTTTACTCAAGTTATTTAGCAGATATGCCCCATCTGTAACACATGTAATCAGTATACCCAATTTCAAGTAATCTGCATACAGACAGCTCAAATTAAATGAATAGATCTAAAGAGAAATCTGAGCAAGTTTGGGCCTAGGGCAAAACCCTATGGGACACCCTGGCTGTAACCAATTATTCCACTTGTCCAATTGCTGTATACTTGCCATGTTCTATATGTAAGCCATGCACCTATCCATCTTATCAAGAGTGCATCAATACCTAGTTGTTCTAGTTTATTGATTATTGTTTTGTGTATGGCCCCGACAAATCTCTATAAATTGCATCACAGCACAAGTTTTCAGTCATTGCTGTTATTATATTGACATAGTACATCATGTTGCAGGTGGAACTTAGCTCTACTTATAACATATGCATCCTGATATATGGTTTCAAGTCCCAAACTTTACAATTCTGATATTGTCTAATCCAATATTACCTATCAAATTTTAATAGGTCTTGGATATGCAGTTCAGACACAAATGTGTCAGTAATATGTGAAATGAGTTAATATTAGTATAGCACACACAGAGTCACAGTCTGTAAAACAATATGTACTAGTCCTTAACATGCCAAATATCTGGATATCTCAGGATTAGAGCCCTGAACATCATGAAACAAGTTGTCTGTCTTAATCCTTTGAGCCACAGAGGCTGCCTGACAGACAGGTGATCATTCATCACATCATCATCTGCATAAATATATACTTTGCTATTCTCTGTTAACTAACATATATTATGTAAGTTCAAGTTGTACATTACTGTTCTGATGTGTGGCATACTAACTGTGTGAAATGCTCATACAGCATAAATGATTTATTGTTATGGCAGTTACAAGGGGACACTACTCTTTTGATAAATGTGGGAACAAAAGCCCATGTTCTGCTAGGACACACACTAGTCTGTCTATCATATGACCTCACTGTCTAATATGTCCATTGAATGATGTACCAGTAACCTGTTGCAGTAGGACTGCATGAATATTCAATGTATGAGGCTTACTGACTGTAAATGGTGACGTCAGTGGAATGGGTGTTTGTAGGTCCATGTGGATGTAACATCTGCCCAAATAGCCCAGTATGGTTTCCTGCATAAGTTACCTAGTCCATAGCTACAATGACATAACATATCAGTCCACTATACTACTGTCTAGGTTATGGGCTTACCTTGCAAGGGCAGCAGTTGACACAAGTGTAGTTCAGGGTTGGCTCTGTCTGATGCGAGCAGTACACAGTCAATACATGGATAGGTGAAGGATGCGTGATTTGGCTGGCATTAATTTTCATATCTGTATGTGAGTATGAGTAAGGTGTTGGTCCCTACGTCCCTAGGTTGTCAGTGAATGTGCTATGCATTGTCTCTTAGCCAAAGCCAGAGCATACTGAGCATGCCTACATCTGCTTACAGGGACAGCAGCTGGAGGTTCCTCCTCCAATTCCTCCTCAAACTGCGGCTGTAGTGACCTAGATATCAGTGGGGGGATGCGTGTCCCTTCCCCTTGCTGATCTTGCTGCAGCTGTTTCCACAAGATCATGGAGCATAGCACATACTGTGAATATCTGTACACATGTGGCTGGAGTATACAGGACTATACTGCAGGGCTCCACCAGCTATATCGAGGCACCAGAACCGTGACTTCAGAAGCCCAAACACACACTCTATGATGTTCCTAGTTTGTGTGTGTGCCTCATTATAGCATTCTTCTGTGGGGTGTGTGCATTTCTGATGGGTGTCATCATCCATTGTTCCAGACCATAGCTAGCATCCCCCAGTAAATGGCCCTGTGGGATGTTCCTCTAAAAGTAACACAGTGGGAATATCAAAACCATGTAGGACCTTACATGAATGGGATATATGAGCACAGTTACTCATTCAGCGATTCAACAAAGGAACCTCATTTGCATACATATTCATGCTGACAGCCTGAAAACTACATGATTCTTAGCCTTGTAAGCTGGGTAAGAGCACAGATGCACCATTGTACAGACCCAATGCAGGTCTGTACATTTGTGTAAAGTACATTATATATGTTATTTTTAGATTTTTTTTTTCTGTTAAGCATGTTTGTGCAATGTGGTGCATAGTGCAAACATGCCAATATTATTAAAAAAAATATTATTAATTTTAAATATCCCCTTACTTTTACAAACATCCCCAATGTATGTTTTGCACATGTATGTATGTAATATACTATTTTCAGGGGAGTTATGTCCATACTTGTGAACTTTTATATCTCCTTCTGTCCATGTAGACTCATGTATGTGGAAAAGTTCCACTTACACTATGACCACGTACACGGAGTCTACATGGATGTCTTTAGTCTTGTTGGATTGCTCCACCTGCCTCATTTGCATAACATTCACCTGCTTAACCAGAAATTTACATTGCACTTAAGTTTCCCTGTTTGTGTGTGCTTGCTTGCCGCTAAGCAATGTCTACTGAATATAAAATTGTTTGACCTTGTGTACGCATTGCAGTGCGATGTGTACAAGAAAAAAAAATATGTACGCCTTAATGAATTCCTCCCAGTTCTCTCTAAATGGCAATGAAGAAGAAGAATGTCTTACAGTAAGAAAGTGAAAAACAATACCACTATTTTCATTATTGCCAAAAATGTGTTTCCAAATATTCAAAGGTGCATGTGATCAGTATTCTCAAATTCATTTTTAAAGTTAAATACAGTAGTATTTCAATAAATTAAGAAGCTGATGTACCAGTTCAGGGAGAAAGAAAAATTAACTGTATTTTAGAATACCATGATGGTTCTGAGATGCTGATCTTTACATAGATGAATAACATATCCATTCAAACACACAAAGTTCATTCAGTTGCATAAAGCCTCACTGTTAAAGTATTGTTAGTTGTTTTAATAAAATACTATATGTTGCTTCGTTGATCAGATTATTAATGAAACAAGTAAAACCACTTTAGCTTTTGCAAGACTGATGACAGTATTCATTTAACCAAGACAGTACAGCAACTAGAAGCCAGTAAAATACACTGTAAGGAGAGTGTATTAATTGTGCCTGTTAAAGGCATCTTTGAAAAAAATAAATGTAGGGAGCAGTATTCAGCACCTCTTGTTGTTTGTCTTTTCGGCTTTTCCCAGTTAGGGGTCGCCACAGCGGAACTCCGGTCCGCTAATGATTGACAGTTGCTTTTTATGGTGCCAAAAACACTCACAGGGTAAATATAATTGCTTTCAGAAAAAAAAACATAACCGTACAAAACTGTTAATTGTTGTTTCCAATAAAACATGCATCAAAGCTGTTAAAATGTGTAAATTTGTACAAGAATCATGTAGCCTTTTTTCAGTAAAATGTATTAGAGCACTGGAAGTGAAAATGGTCTCAGATGAAAACATGCAGAACTTTTTTTCCCTTAACTGATATTTCTGGTCAAGGGCTAGGTTGCCACAGCTGTATTAAAACTTCCTTCAAAGCTGAGTGCTGCTGCAAACAGTATGCTTAGATAAAAAATCTTAATCTGACTGGAAATAAAGAACAGAATCACTGAAGGAGAAATTTGCATAAAAAGATTGCACTAATTACATATTCCAGTGTTGCCTCAGTTCAGAAACATTCTTTAAAAAGATGTAGGGCAGGATTCACGAAGGCTTGCACGGAGTCTAAGAGTCGTGTAAGACTCCATGCAGCCCTCGCAATCCAGGAACAGCCCGAAATTCTGTGTAAGAGACCAGCTAAAACGTCTCTTACATGGACTGGGCGTGGATATGCTAATCACCTCACTTGCAGCCGAAAGGAATGCAAATGAGGTAGATTAGCGATCCACGAAGCTGAAACCATCCCGTGTAAGAGTTGTGTTAGTTGCAGAAATGTACTCAGCTGACAACTGAGTACGTTTCTGCAAATAAGAAAATGAAGCCATGTCAGCTCCAAATAAAGGGTGCATATGTGTCAGGCAGCATGCCAATGGCCAAATATGTGGCCATTGGCAAGGTACCCAGATGCAAATATGAGAAAAAAATAATTTTTTTTTCTGGCGATCGCCGATGTTTAAATGCAGCGTAGCCCCGGGCAAACGGGCTGCGCTATATAAAACATAAAAATGAAGGTTATAAACCCACAAATGTGGGTTTTATGCAATACATGGATTTACAATGCAGGGACCAGCAGACCAAAAACAACATGGCCACCCTTTAGTGGTTGCTAAGGGGGGAAGCTGAGTCTAAGACATGTAACTAAGCCTTAGTAGGCAATCTGATGTAAATGAGTGTTAGGATACTGAATCCCACTGTCACATAGCAAATGGGCACATTCCGAGTAGTGTAAGAGTTACATAAGGGGGAGGAACAGAGTAGGAGTTAGGTGACATCACAGGGGGGAATGGCAGAAAGAAATGCAGTTCATTGGAGGTCAGTGTTACCTGACAGATGTCAGACACATATCATGGAAAGAGGAGTGCCACAAGATAAGCATGGGAAAGTCAAGAAATGGAAGGTGTACACTGTTGCCAACACCAAAGTTTCTTGCTGGGCGTGCATGCACACGTGTGCACGCCTGGAGGAGCGAGTAGGGCAGTGTGCACGAGTGTAAGGTAGACTGAGCATGTGGGGGCCTGTAGGCAGACTTGTAAGACTGTTTGCGCTGGTGTGCGCGTGTTTTAACCTGAATAAGGAGATTCTAAACTGTGTAAGCATGTGTGCGTGCATGTAAGCCATGGTGAGCGTGTTTCCGCTGGTATGCACGTTGCTCCCCCCTGAGGAAACAGAAAGGAAAAAGGAAGCAACACAAATAGTAGGAAGCTAGCAGGGAATACTGCTGGAGCTAGCAGGTGAAAACAATTAGAAGCAGGCAATTACACAGGCAGAATAGTAGCCCAGCCCAGCACTTAAAACTCTGCAAACAGCAGTGCAGGATGTTTCTCTCAAGAGACACTGCAAGACAGGAGTAAGCTATTAGAAGTGAAAAGTGAAAAAGCTTAACTCAGAGCAGAAATGCTAGGGGCTGCCATAGCTGTCATAAGGAAACATAGGCGACTTGCTGAGGGTGGTGACAATGCAAATGGTGCCAGACAACCCACAGTGAGGAGACGGAGAAGAGTGTATAGGCCCAGAGTCACCTACCACAGGTTACATGAGCTGGAGATAGTGGAGCGCTATAGAGTGGACAGAGACTTCCTGCAGCAAATTGTCGAGCTGTGCAGGCCACGCCTCACACACAGAACCAACAAAGGGGAACCCATCCCAGTGGAAACCAAGGTATGTGTCGGCCTAAGAATACTAGCAACAGGTACCTTCCAGAGACCAACTGGTGATATGATGGGGATATCACAGGCATCAGCCTCCAGGGTACTGCACCAGTTCCTGGATGCCATGTCAGCACATGTCGGTGATCATGTATATTTCCCCAATGCCCGTGAGGTATTGGCCAGCAATATGCGTCTCTTCCAACCAATAGCGGAATACCCTGAGGTAGTGGGTGCAATAGACTGCACGCACATATGCATCAAAGCACCAGCCGGTGAGCGGGGTAGGGCCTACATTAACCGCAAGGTCTTCCCCTCCATCAACTGCCAGGTCATGTGTGATGCCCAGGGCATAATAATGAATGTGTGTGCTGGCTGGCCTGGGAGCTACCATGATTCCCATATCTGGCATTTGACGCAGTTGTACCAGACATTTGCCAATGGGGACATCCCACATGGACACCTAGTGGGGGATGTAGGTTATGCACTGGAGCCGTGGCTGATGACACCCATCAGAAATGCACACACACCTGAACAGGAATGCCATAATGAGGCACATTCACAAACACGTAATGTAATAGAGCATGTGTTTAGGCTGCTGAAGTCATGGTTCCAGTGTCTGGACACATCTGGTGGAGCCTTGCAGTACTCACCAACTACATGTACCCAAATTGTCATGGTATGTGCTATGCTACATAATATGATCCTGTGAAAACAGCTGCAGCAGGACCAGCATAGGGCCGGGCCAAACAGCCCCCCACCATTGCCAAGGCCATCACAGGCAGAGCATGACTCGGAGGAGGAACAACCTGAGCCTGCCCCAGTAGGCAGAAGGAGGCGTGCCCAGTATGCTCTGGCCTTGCAAAGAGGCAATGCATAGCACATACACTGATTCAGTAGGAACCCTGGGAATGATACCCCTCTCTGACTCACTCATATAATAACAGGGATGCCAAAAATGACATAACCTGCTCTCAAACATGTACAGGGAGTGTAGTATGTGCATCCAACAGAGGCAGCCCTGTAGCACCACCTGAAGCATGATTGCCATATGTTAAGCAATGTAACACCATGTAGTATATGCAAACTTGATGACCCTAACTTCCTACCCTCACCAAGCACGATGCCACAATATGAAGATGAGATGATCAATTGCAATAATTGGCTGAAGTATTGCTGTTAGTCAAAGGGGATCCAATGTGTGCCAGCCTGGGATGACATGCTGAGCATGACATGATGCTCCACCTGCTAGGGGTGGTGTGCACCTATCAGTCCTTGCCTTTTGGATACTGGCAAAGGCTGTTGTTACCCCCAGCGTGCCTTGAATAGGTAAGGCTCAAAACACAAACCCACCTCCATAGGTATCACAAGGGACAAGAACCTAGATGTAATGCTACCCAATGCCAGAAGTCTAAACAGCAAGATGCATGCAGTCTAAACTCCCCCAGTATGGAGAATGTTGATATCTGTTCTGTAACAGAAAACTGGGTCAAGGCTCACAAGAGCACCCTAACACTACCAGGTTACACCTCATACTGTGCTGTACAGCCTCAAAAACATGGAACAAGCTACAAAAGGAGGGTAACTAGCAATAAATGTCTAGGATAACCACACCCCCATGTTGGTACCACAACAAGAAGCAGCATGGACTAGCCATTGTCAAGTAACAGTGGCTAAAACTGCCTGCCAGTTTATAGCCTGCTACAGACTACCATCCTAACACCAGGAACTGCACTTGGCCTATGTTGGAATACATGAATATATCAAGATCTCCAAACCACATTATATTGGGTGACTGAAAATACCTAAACATAGACTGGGAGCATTATTCTAGCTCCAACACCCTAGGACAAAGGTTCCTAGAATCCATAAACCAAAATGCTCAGGAACAATGTACCACTCCCACAAGAGGGGTAAGCATACTGGATGTGATAATCAGCAACATGGGTACTGGATGGCAAGATGAGAAGTGTATCCCTCACTGGTAAGATCAGACCATAGAGTAATCACACCGGATATACACATCCTGACCACAGTCCCTGGCCAGAAAACCACAGTGAAAAACATGTGTAAAGCAAATGTCACACTCCTCCAAACTGATGTGGAATCCATTAAAGGCCCTGTGCAGGTGCAAAATATGGGCCACACCTCAGAACCTGTTATTCAGGCATTCCATGAACACTGCCAGGAATGCATGGATTATGCTATCCCAAATAAAACCAAGACACAATGCCATACACGCAGGCATCTGGCATGGTGGACCCCAGCCATTACCAAACTATGCAAGAGAATGAGGAAGCTACTACATGATAGAGGAAACCTAAAAAGGGAAGTAATCTCTGATCAGTAGTATGGCAATAAAATATGTCCACTCATACAAACCACTAAGGCCAGCTACAACAAGTTGAATCTGTGAATCTTGAGGCAATGTTACACCTGCCCCATGTACACAGACAAGCCTCACCTCCCCCCAAGAAATACAAATATATGTGAGAGATGCAACCATTTATCCAAACCGGAGGCTGAGCTCTCTCAACTCAGTACTGTCAAAACTAATCAGGTGGAGAAGGTAACCACACACACCACAAACCCAGTCTCACGTAGACCTTTCACAACTGCAAACCAAAGACATAAACACAGAAAAACATTCCCGGAGGCTCTAATTACAAACACACCACATCAACAGAGGCCTCCAAAGCAGACACCCAAGCAACCACTACCTCCAAACATAGCACATGCAACACATAGTACACAAAGCTGGTGTGCCAAACAGTCACAGGCCAGAAGGAGAAACAACATGCCTGATACAGTTGTAATAGGTGACTCCACAGTCAGACACACTGCTGTCCCGCTCACCAGACTGAACAAGGGAAAGGGTACAGTAAGCTGCCTTTAGGCTGCTGCAATACGCCACATAACACAAGTATGCAGGCCACCCCAAAGCAAGTACAAATATGATGCAGTCATTGTCCATGCTGCCGTGAATGACCTGAGATGTACCTCCCTGGACTACATGAAAAGAGACATAGATGAGCTCTCCGATTATGTAGTCCAGGCCGGTATGACACTGACCTTGTGCAGCATCCTACCCTCACCAAGAATGATGCCACAGTACAAACACAGAATGATCAGCTTTAACAAGTGGCACAATTACTGGTGTCATTCCAAGGGGATCCAATGTCTGTCTGCTTAGGATGTCATGCTTGACAAGCCACGCTGCTGTGCCAGGGATGGCTTGCACATGTTACCCCTGGGCGTCTGGATATTGGCTAAGGCTCTTGCCACCTCCATAGAGCCTTTTGTAGGCAAGGCTGAAAAGACTAACCCACCTCCCTAGAAAACATAAGTGGAAAGAAACATAAGGGTAATGCTGCCCAATGCCAGACATCTAAACCTCAACATGCATGCTCCTGAGGCCCTCCCCAGTATGGAGAACATCGATGTCCGTGCAGTGACAGAAACCTGCAGCAAGGCTCCTGACAGCACACCAGCACTACCAGGTTAGACCTCATATCATGCGTTATGGCCCCAAAACCTGGACCAAACCATAAAAGGTGGGGGAGTATCCATATTCAGCAAAGATCCCCACACGTCCAGGTAACTGACAATGCACAAAGCATCGGAGACCACCCATGTGAAACTAACCATAGGCAAAACTGCTGTACAGTCTGTAGCATGCTACAGACCACACTCTCACACACAGGATCCCCACTAAGCCTTCCTGAAGACACTGGACAGTATGAATGTCTCACTAAATAACAAACAAGGTTCTCACAAATTACCACATAGGTGGTAATCCATTATGTATGGAAGGAGTAATCAGGGACTTAGGGACACAAGTGGACAGTAACCTGTCATGTGACACTCACATTGCCAACGTGGCTAGGAAGACCGCCTATATTGGCCACCTTATCATGAAAGGATTTACATCTACGTCAACAGAGGTCATTGTGCCCCTATACTGTTCTCTTATCAGGCCCATAATTTAGTACAATGCCTCATTTGGGATGTACCTTACCCGACACCTGCAGCAGTTAGAAAGACCTCAAAGGTACCTCACCAAGAGGATAAAGGGTCTCAAATATATGTCATGTGCTGCCTGGCTGTAGACACCCCAGCTGTATGCAGTCACATACTGCCTACGCAGAGGCGTTGTATGCCTGTTGTACAAGGCCATGTCCAACACAGGATTAATGGACATGCTCCACCCCAGAAAACCCAAATCCATCGGAGCTGTGAGAGTGAGAGATGTCAACCTCAACACATAATGAAATAGGATGTGCTGAAGGGACAGATACATAACCCAGAGGCTCCCTACACCCTGGAACGGAATCCCACTCCTTGTTAGGCAGAGCCCCTCACTGACTGTCTTCAACAGGAATCTTGCCAAGTGGATGGGTGATCGTAGATGTACACTGGGGGTCTTCACTGTGTCACGTCCAGACAGAGGCACAGTAAAGTAAATCCTAAATGGCCATAATATTTACATAGCAAGGGGTGGCAAAAGCCACACACACTCTGGCTAGGCTTATAAATGCCCTAGGGCGGATAGCCTAGTATAAACCTTTGAACCTATGAAGATACAAATTGTACAGGACACTAAGGATAATCACAAGGCTTTCTTAACTGATGGTAGGAACCTTGTTGGGAATTCACAGATATGCTCTGAATCACACAAATATTACAAACAATATACCAAACACACACACATATTGCCAACATCCAACCTGACAGGTGCAGTGCAACCCCCCCCCCCCCCAAAATGCCAAATATCTATCCCAGCAGAGTGCTGGCCCCCTGACATTGCAGATGCTGAGGTAACAGCCAGCATCTACAAAGCAAAACACACAGTATCAATGGTAAAAGATGGTGTCCTGGGCTGAGCCCAACATGGACTCCAAGAAGAATGGAATGCCAAATAACACTACTGCTCAATGTCAGCCTTACCTCAGGATATGTACCCAAAGAGCAGTGTACCACAACAGTGGTCATTCTCCACAAAGGTGTTGCCTGAATGGATGCTGCAAACTACCACCCCAGAATCCTGACAAGCTTGGTCTGCAAAGCTATAGAAAGGATCAGCATGTACCTCAGACATAAAGATATTGGGGACCTACTGACACTGGACCCTACCCAATGTGGCTTTCTTAAGTGCAGATCCTGCCCCTTAAACATGTTTGACTCATTTGAAACAGTCATTAAGGTCATTGATGAGGGGAATGTGGTCCACACAGCCTAGCTGGACCTTGCAAAAGGCTTCCATACAATACCCCACCTGTTCATTATAGATAAGCTCACCAGCTTAAATATAAACTCCTATGTCAGTAGAGGGGTTGCAAACCAGACCAAGGACAGAACTGACATGGTCAGAAATGCTGCAGCCATGTCAGACTACAAACCAGATACAACTGGCATCCCACAAGGCTCTGTCCTGGGACCTCCCTTGTTTGGTATATATGTCCCATAGGTACAGGCCAACATGGAAGGACTGTGTCTGAACAAGTTTGCAGAGGACTACAAACTGGCCACCATACCTGACCCTCCAGCTGACACAAGCATCCCACAAAAGGGCCACATAAAAACAGACAACTGGTGCCATAGCCATGTCAGCAAGCTAATTGCAGAAAAGTGTATAGTCAACCCCTGTGGATATACAGTAAGCGCCCACCAATTACCACATAGGTGTTAACCCATTAAGTACTTAAGATGTAATAAGAGACCTGGGGACACAAGTTGATAGATATCTTGCATTGGACAAGCATGTGGCTGTAGTGGTTACAGAAACATACCATATACCCACCTAATCATGAAGGTAGTCAGATCTAGATCAGGGGAGGTCATTGTGGCTCTGCAGTCATCCTTCATCAGCATCACAATTGACTACAATGGCCCCTGTGGGATGTACCTCAGCAGACATCTCCATCAACTGGAAAGACCAGAAAAGTACCTCACCAGGAGTATCAAAGAGCTTGAACAGATGCCATGTGTTGCCTGATTAAACAAACTACAGCTCCACACACTGCCATACTGCCCACCCAGAGGCAAGCTGTGCCTGATGTATAAAGCCATGTCCAAGCTGGAATCAATGAACATGCTGCACCTTGTACAATCTGAATGGCATTGAGCTATGCACATGAGAGACCTGAACCCCAGCACTGACATACATAGGACATGCTGTACTGAATGATCCATAACACAGAAGACACCCCCACTCTTGAGTAAACTCCCAGTACAGGTTAGCCAGAGAGTCACTCATCGACTCTCCTCAAGAGGAATCTTGATGAATGGATGGGAGATGATAGGTTTACCCTGGGTATCACTGTTATGTCACGGGTAGACGGAGGCACAGTATACTAACCATAACATATGTCATGGCAAACTCCAGTTACAATGTGTGTTGAAGGACACACACATTCTCTGACTAGCATTAGAAATGGCCTAGGGCACATCGCTAGTGTTTGCCAATGTCCACCTATGTTGTGGAATACACTACCAATGTTGGACAAGCCTGGTTTAAGTAGTTCATATCTGAACATAATGCAACATGGTCATATGTGCACAACTGACCCCTAACCAGTCTGTTGTGCTCACTATGAAAATTTAAAGCAGTGATAGGACTAAAGCCCAGGATACTGTCCACCACAGTGAAAGTACTGAACCAGTACACTATACGGTACTACAGTGTTAGGTCAGTATGAAAGGATGTTGACAACTGTATGCAAAGTATCCCATACAAACCCTGCAGGCACAGTATAATCCCTGTTTTGTTCAGACACAAAGCAGTTGGCCAGTAAGTACACAACATGACACCCAACACACAACCATAAACATGAGATATTGTTGAAGTTCACACTCATCCACAAATGTGGTGGACTGCAGAGTTCAACATATGGAAAGCTCACACTGGGCATGCTCATATCTCATACACTTTGATAAATGAGCATATGTCAGACAACATGCCATGGAAAGCCTGAAATGGGCATGCTCACACACATAGGCCATATCTCAGTTTAGCAGTTGGCCACACATATCTGGTATTTGTACGTGTTATTCCAGGAACCAACCACATTACAGCAATCTGCCCAGTGCACAGAGTTAAATGAATACAGAGACATAAGTGATATAGTGGATCCCTCTCATATTCAAACATCTTCCACAGATACACAAGTTGTTCATAGAAACAGGGAATGCTATGGCAATAAAGACCTGCAAACAGTCTATCAGCAACAAATATTGTGCATCTGACAATTAAACATATGGGTGTAGAGGTCAATACTAGGCTGTTTGCCCTAGGGAATGAAAGCTTAGCCAGAGTGTGTTTGACGTCTGCCTCCCCAGTACAGTAGGCTACTGTGCCACTGTAAAGTAGGTCACATAAGGCACCGTTTGAGGCTAGTGTGCTGTGCCTCTGTCAAGCAGGGACACAGTGGAGATCCCAGGGGTTGAATTTGCTATGCCACATCCATGTGGCTGGTGTTTGCTGGAAGAGGGTTGGTGAGGACCTCTAACAGTAAGTGTGCATCAATAACAGACTGAGCAGAGCCTTATCTGCAGTTTCTGGACAATTTCACTGTCAACACTTTGTCGTGATGATTATGAGGGATTGAAGTGTCGTGCCAGTACTGTTCAGAGATGTCCTCCCTCTGTGGGCTACTGCTCTGCAATGTATTAGCTCACTCCGTCTGTTGGACAGGTCATATATGGCTGGTGTACACCTGACAGGTGTCCTGTTGTGGAGGAGCCATGGGTATATTTGGGATAGCAATGCAAACCTCCCAGATGCTCATAGAATGCAATTGTCAAGGATTATGCAGAGTGGCCTGTATACTCCCCCAGCATGGCTCCTTTGAAGTCTTCCACCCCAGTCTTCACAAGTGCAAAGTCTGCTTTTGATAAATACACTTTGTTTGCAGTGACAGCCTTGCCTGGGTGTGGGGATGGGATATGGATGTACAGGGAAAGGTGGGTATGGTCAGATATCAACAATGGTGGTCTACCTCTGGTGTGGAACAGTGAGTACCCATGTTGCAGATGGTCAGGTGCAATATGTATTCCCCCTTGTGGCTGTGGTGAGTGGTCCTGCCATAGCACATGGACTCACAAATTGTAGTGGCTGTAGGGTAATGTTGTAGAGGCCTGAGTAGTTCCCACACACAATATACCTGTACCTGATGTTAACAACTGGAATGGTGTATGTGAACACCTTCATATCTTGGCACTGTTCCCAGGGAAGCAAAGTGTGTGTCCTGGATGTGGGAGGGGTGGTCTGAACTGGTTGTGTTGTGTGTTACAGGTCCTCTGGTCATGAAGCATGTTATAAAACATAACCTGCCAGTGCTGATGTGCATATCTGACCCTGAAGTAGGTGGCTGCAAATGCATATATATGCTATCCCCCACCTGACAGGTAGTAATAGATGTACATACCTCTGTATAAATAATGATGTCAGCACCCTATAAATACTGCAGGTGCAGAACAGATGTCCAGTAATTCGGATAGTGCACTCTGCTAAAGCATCTCCCTCAAATGTCATAATATAGTTAGGTAGGGGTTTGAATCCTGCAAATGCTCAGTGTTTGGGTGAGGGGGGGGTTAGTGTGTGTGCAATTCTGTGTGAGAAATATGTCCCTTTTGGCAACTAGGAGAACACACTACAGGATGCACATTCCCCTTTCTAAACACTGATGATGTCAGCACCCTATAAGTACAGCAGGAGAAGGGAAACTTCCCAATAATCCGAATAACGCGCTCTGCTAATGCATTCGTCTTGAGTGTAATAACATAGTTAGGTAGTGGTTTGAATCCTGCAAATGCTCAGTGTGTGTGTTTGGATGAGGGGGGTTAGTGTGTGCAATTCTGTATGAGAAAAATGTCCATTTTGGCAACTAGGAGAACACACTACAGGATGTACATTCCCCTTTCTAAACACTGATGATGTCAGCACCCTATAAGTACAGCAGGAGAAGGGAAAACTCCCAGTAATGCGAATAGTGTGCTTTGCTAATGCATCCGTCTTGAGTGTCATACCATAGTTAGGTAGGGATTTGAATCCTGCAAATGTTCAGTGTGTGTGGAGGGGGGGTTACTGTCTGTGCAATTCTGTATGAAAGAAATGTCCCTTTTGGTAACTAGGAGAACACACTACATGATGCACATTCCTCTTTCTAAACACTGATGATGTCAGCACCCTATAAGTACAGCCGGAGAAAAGAAATCTCCCAGTAATGCAAATAGTGCGCTCGGCTACTGCATCTCGTACTAGTGTCATAACATAAGTAGATAGATGTTTGAATCCTGCAAGAGTGTGTGATGGGGGGGGTGGATGTAGGGTGTGTGCAATTACATGTGTGAAAAACTGACCCTTTTGGCAACCAGTACAACACACCAGCTGCTGCATATTCCAATCTCTAAACAGAGATGATGTCAGCACCCTACAAGTACAGCAGAAGACGGCAAATCTCCCAGTAATGCAAATAGCACGCTCTGCTACTGCGTCTCTCACTACTGTCATAGCACAGTTAGTTATGGCTTTGAATTCCACAAATGCCACGTGTGTTTTTGTCACACAGAATGCCCATGTGTGTGGGTTGTTGTTCACAATAATGCATGACATAGATTAAACCAGTAATGGCAATGCACACATATGATGGATGTGTGCCAAATACACATATATACCTGTGACCTTCAATAGTTCCCATGTCTGACGCCTGCCACATGTGAATACATGGTATTTGCACTGGATAACATTATGACTGTGGTTTTCTGTGTGGGTGCTGCATGTGGTATGTGTATATACAGTGTGAGTTGTATATGGTATCATCCTAGCAGCGAGGGATACACATCTGGTCTGGGGCATATAGTCTACATGTTGTTGATGACCAGGTGCTGCATGTTTTCACCTGTTGTGGGAGTGGTAACAAGTTGTTCCATAGCAATGCAGTGAATACATGCTAGGAACCTTTCAGCTAGGGTGTTGTAGCTACAGTAATTCATCAGCATTCAGTAATACTTCAGCATTCTTGGTGAGGGTATGATGCCAACCAAAGTCAGGGTCATACCAGCCTGTGCCACATGCTCAGAGAGCCCTTCTATGTTCCCTATCATGTAGTCCAGGGAGGTACATCACAGGTCAGCCATAGTGGCACGGACAATGGCTGAGTCATATGTCCATGCCTCTGACTGACCTGTATGCTTGTGTTATGTGGTGGACCATAGTGCCCCACGGGCATATCACTGTGACCTTCACCTTGTCCAACCTGGTGGCGGGACCTCACTGTACGGACAATAAAGGTACCTAACACAACTGTAGCAGGTGTGTTGTCTAGCATTACAGGCTGTGACTGTTGGCACACAGGATTTGTGTGCTATGTGTTGCATGTGCTGTGTTCTGGCTTAGCATTATGCCTGTGTGCCAGCTGCAGAGGTGTCTGCTGCTCAGGCAGGATGCTATTCTGAGGCTCCAAGAATGCCCCAGTGTGTTCATGTGTTTTGATTGCTGTCAGTGTAGGTCTACATCACACTGGTATTGTAGTCACTGTAGTATTTCATGCCACCTGACAGGTTATGCCAGTACTGGGTTCAGAGTGCTTATTCCCCAGTTTGGCTATGTGGTTGCATCTCACACGTGTTGTATGTCCATGGGTAGGGGAGAGGGTTGACTGTGTACATGTGTCAGCTGTGACATTGCCACATGACTCACATATTCCACAACTGTACCATAGAGGTGACTGACAAGTGACCTTTGCACATGCTACCATAGTATTGTGATTGCCAAGGTGATTAACAGCAGATAGGGCCAATGGGGAACAAGGTACAGAAGGTGAGTATGTGAGGGTGTAGTGCCTGTGATTAGTTATTGCTGGCATATATGACTGCCCATGTGGTCAAATGCCAGGTAGGTCATATGCAATGTGTCACAGGCAACGTACATGTGAACAGGACAAACAGTGACGTTCTGTCAAGGGAGACATGGACATACATATAGTAAGCTATGCAGATGTCACTAGGAATCCACAGAAGCTCCGTAAATCTGCATTGTAGGTGGAATCAGTGTTCCAGGGTAACTGCAAGCAAACATGCATGCAAACAAAGCCACAGTAAGCAGGGCTGCATGTAGTCCATTGTACAACAAACAAGCTGTACCACTTCCAGTAGGTAACAGTGCAAATATGCAGGCACTATACACATGTACATGGAAATACACAGGTCAGATGGCCAGGGTCAAGTCTCAGCGCACACAAGTGTACAGACCATGTACCATCAGGATGTACAATAAGCAGATGGAAACCCAGGTGCTCATACCTGCACTAATACACGTGTCAAATAACAGACACTGAGCCTTCACTCAGTGGTTCCATACTTAGTAGGATGTATGCTACCTGTCCTGCCACCACAGTATCCCTGACATTTATGGGGACTCTCCCTCCTGTGAAAGTTAGTTTTGTGTGTTGGGGCTGTCTAGCATGGTATGAGATGTGAGCTTGCAGTGCTAGGGTGCTCCTGTGTGTCCTGTACCAGTCGTGTAGTACTGCACACATATCAACATCCTCAAACATCTGCATTGCAGAGTCCAGTGTGGGCAGCATGCCACTTTCAGTTTACATGTCCATCATTGCGTATCAATAGTTTCATTACCTTATCCCATGTGCTACCTATGTATGTGGCCTTCTGTTGACATCCTTACCACCAGTATGCAAACATGCGCAGATGATACACTATGGTACTTACCATGGGTGTAGAAAACAGTACAAGACAATCATACCCTTACTGCATCAGGCATGCTGGGATATAACCACAATTATATCAGCACACTGTACTGTTAACAACATGATACTATTACTACACGTCTATGTAGTCACCCTGTGCATCAGCAACATGTTAACCTGTACCTGCACTGATGTTACAGATTGCAGGAGGTGGCACAGTTTCATCATATGCACAGGGTGTGAACTTGGTATGCCTGAGTCTGCCACTGATACCACCAATTGACATGTATGTGTATGTGTGTTGGTGAGGGACAGCAGTACAAGGTGGGGCAATGTTGATGCAGTGTGTGTGTGTGTGTGTGTGTATGCGGTAGCCCTAGGTGTTGCCAATTTGCATGTGTGTATGGATGCACACAGTTCCACCTCATGGCTGCCATATACGGTGTTTGTGGACAGCCACAGACTGTACCTGCCAGGTCATACAGATCAGTGTTGGAGCCAAAAACCCTTTTTTTTTTGGGGGTTTGAATCCTCCTTTTTTTGGGGGGGGTTTTTTTGGGGCCCCCCTTTAAAAAATTTTTTTGGGGGGGAAAGTTTGGGGGTTTTTTTTTTTTTCCCCCCCCCCGGGGGAAAAAAACCCCCCCCCAAAACCCCGGGGGGGGGTTTTTTAAAAAAAGGGTTTTTGGAACCCCTTTTTTTTTGGGGGGGGGTTTTGTGGGGTTTTTTTCCCCCCGGGTTTCCAAAAAAGGGGGTTTTTTAAAAAAAAATTTAAAGAAAAAAAAAAGGGGGTTTAAAAAAAAACCCCCTTTTTTAACCCCCCAAAAATTTTTTGGTTTAAAAACCCTTTTTTTAAAAAAAAATTTTGGGGGGGGTTAAAAAATTTCATAAAAAAAAAGGGGAATTGGAATCCCCTTTGGGGGTTTTAAAAAATTTAAATTAGGGGTTTTTTTTTTTAAAACCCCAAAAAAAATTTTTTTTTTTGGGGGGTTTTTTTTTTTTTTTGGGGGGGTTTTTGGGGTTTGGGGTTTTAAAAAGGTTTTTTGGTTCCTTTTTGGGGGGAAAAAAGGCGGGGCCCGGGGAAAAGGGGGGGGCCCCCTTTTTTTCCCGGGGGGGGAAAAAATTTTTAAAAAAGGGGGTTTTGGCCCCCTTTTTTGGGGTTTCCTTTTTGGGTTTTAAAACCCCCCTTTTGGGGGGGGCCAAAAAAACCCCCAACCAGGGGGGGGGGTTTTTGGTTTTTTTTTGGGGGGGCCCCCCCGGGGCCCCGGGGGCCCCCAAGGGAATTTTTTTTTGGGGGTTTTCTTTTTTTTTTTTCCCCCCCCGGGGGGGAAAAAAACCCCCCGGTCCCCCCCTTGGGGGAAAAAATTTTCCCCCCAAAAGGGGGTGTTTTCCTTTTGGCTGTGCCTGGGAAAAAATTTTTGGGGTTTTTTTCCCGGGGGCCCCCCCGGGGGGTTGGGGGGCCCCCCCCCGGGGCCCCGGGAAAAATTTTTTTAAAACCCCCCGGGGTTTCAAAAATTTTTTTTCCCCACTTTACCCTGGTTTTTTTTTTCCCCCCCCGGGTTTAAAAAAAGGGGGGTTTGGGGGGTTTTTTTTTTTGGGGGGGGGTTTTTTTTGGGTTGCCAAAGGGGGGGGGTTTTTTTAAAAAAAACCCCCCCCCTTTTTTCCCCCCCCGGGGGGAAAAAAAAAACCGGGGGAAAAAAAAAGGGTTTAAAAAAAAAAAAAAAAAAGGGGGGGGAAATGGGGGAAACCCCCCCCCAAAATGTTAAGGGCCAAATCCCCGGGGGAAAATGGGGGGACAAAAAAAAAAACCCCCAAAAAAAGGGAAAAAATTTTAAAATTGCAATTTAAAAACCCAGAACCAAAAAAAAGGAAAAAAAAATTTAAAAGGGGGGAAAAAAAAACCAAAAAAAGGGGTTTTTTCCCCCCCAAAAAAAAAAGGGGGAAACCGGGGGAAAAAAAAAATTTTGGGGAAAAAAGGTTTTGGAGGGAAATTGGGAAAAACGGGCCCCCCAAAAAAAAAAAAAAACACCCCCCAAAAAAATCCTTTTTTCCCAAAAAAGGACACCCCCACCATTTCCTGCTGTGCTTACGTATGCCTGTGTGCCAGCTGCAGAGGTGTCTGCTGCTCAGGCAGGATGCTATTCTGAGGCTCCAAGAATGCCCCAGTGTGTTCATGTGTTTTGATTGCTGTCAATGTAGGTCTACATCACACTGGTATTGTAGTCACTGTAGTATTTCATGCCACCTAACAGGTTATGCCAGTACTGGGTTCAGAGTGCTTATTCCCCAGTTTGGCTATGTGGTTGCATCTCACACATGTGTTGTATGTCCATGGGTAGGGGAGAGGGTTGACTGTGTACATGTGGCAGCTGTGACATTGCCACATGACTCACATATTCCACAACTGTACCATAGAGGTGACTGACAAGTGACCTTTGCACATGCTACCATAGTATTGTGATTGCCAAGGTGATTAACAGCAGATAGGGCCAATGGTGAACAAGGTACAGAAGGTGAGTATGTGAGGGTGTAGTGCCTGTGATTAGTTAGTGCTGGCATATATGACTTCTCATGTGGTCAAATGCCAGGTAGGTCATATGCAATGTGTCACAGGCAATGTACATGCGAACAGGACAAACAGTGACGTTCTGTCAAGGGAGACATGGACATACATATAGTAAGCTATGCAGATGTCACTAGGAATCCACAGAAGCTCCGTAAATCTGCATTGTAGGTGGAATCAGTGCTCCAGGGTAACTGCAAGCAAACATGCATGCAAACAAAGCCACAGTAAGCAGGGCTGCATGTAGTCCATTGTACAACAAACAAGCTGTACCACTTCCAGTTGGTAACAGTGCAGATATGCAGGCACTATACACATGTACATGGAAATACACAGGTCAGATGGCCAGGGTCAAGTCTCAGCGCACACAAGTGTACAGACCATGTACCATCAGGATGTACAATAAGCAGATGGAAACCCAGGTGCTCATACCTGCACTAATACACATGTCAAATAACAGACACTGAGCCTTCACTCAGTGGTTCCATACTTAGTAGGATGTATGCTACCTGTCCTGCCACCACAGTATCCCTGACATTTATGGGGACTCTCCCTCCTGTGAAAGTTAGTTTTGTGTGTTGGGGCTGTCTAGCATGGTATGAGATGTGAGCTTGCAGTGCTAGGGTGCTCCTGTGTGTCCTGTACCAGTCGTGTAGTACTGCACACATATCAACATCCTCAAACATCTGCATTGCAGAGTCCAGTGTGGGCAACATGCCACTTTCAGTTTACATGTCCATCATTGTATATCAATACTTTCATTACCTTATCCCCTGTGCTACCTATGTGTGGCCTTCTGTTGACATCCTTACCACCAGTATGCAAACATGCAGATGATACACTATGGTACTTACCATGGGTGTAGAAAACAGTACAAGACAATCATACCCTTACTGCATCAGGCATGCTGGGATATACCCACAATTATATCAGCACACTGTACTGTTAACAACATGATACTATTACTACACGTCTATGTAGTCACCCTGTGCATCAGCAACATGTTAACCTGTACCTGCACTGATGTTACAGATTGCAGGAGGTGGCACAGTTTCATCATATGCACAGGGTGTGAACTTGGTATGCCTGAGTCTGCCACTGATACCACCAATTGACATGTATGTGTATGTGTGTTGGTGAGGGACAGCAGTACAAGGTGGGGCAATGTTGATGCAGTGTGTGTGTGTGTGTGTATGCGGTAGCCCTAGGTGTTGCCAATTTGCATGTGTGTATGGATGCACACAGTTCCACCTCATGGCTGCCATATACCGGTGTTTGTGGACAGCCACAGACTGTACCTGCCAGGTCATACAGATCAGTGTCTCTGGCCACGGACACGGTACCTGTGCCTTGCAGGGGTGCTACGGACTGTATCCAGTACTAATCCAGACTGGGTACTGTCATCAGAAGCAGGTGTTTGTTGACTGGACACAGATCCCTGTTGGGCCTGTCCAGAGCCACGTGCACGTGGTCTCCTGGGGCGGTCTGATGACAGCACAGACCCAGCATTGCTGGGGCTGCTGCTGGCACTATGGGGGCGGCTGCGGCCCTGTTGTCATCTGCGACAACTGCCAGCTGCTGCTGTTGCTGGCTAGCGCCCAAGTCGGTGCCTCAACTGTCCACCATTGCCCTGGCTCATGGACATGTAGTTGTGGTACTGATCTAATATTTCCCCACAACGTCTGTCTATGACATCAGTGAAATTACGGATGGCAGCCGCAATGTCACGCATACTGTCAGTCATGGCTGTGCGACATAATGTCAGCTCCCTCAGACCCTGTCTGGTTTCTGTTCCATAGTGACTGTGCCTGCATGACAGCCCCATAGCTGAGGTTGTAAGACCTCTGTGGGCACGTCTGACAGGGCAGTGCCCATGGATGCTCCCACGAGAACCCTGGACATCTGTCTGTGTGGTACCATCTCAGGGCCATGCCCATGGCTGCTGTGTGGGAAGCATGTGCCACAGATACCACATTACCCCGGTCAATGCCCACTGTATCCTGTCCATCACGTAGGGACATTGGGGACAAAGGATGAATGGGCAGGATGGCTGTGTGCATTGATGGGGTTGAGAGCTGTGTACTGTCAATTGGCTGACCAATGACGGACCCTGGCACACCTTCCTGTGCCATTACACAGATGTCATCATTATCAGTACCCTGGCACCTGATTCAGGTTCCTGCTGCATGACACCAGAGCAGCACCAGAACCTGTGGGGGAAACGGGAAAACCAGTTTACAATGTCTACACAATGTTACCAGTGATGCAAAATGCACACGCACACACACACATGCAACATGCACACATGCACACATGCGCTGCAACATGCATGCACAAAATGCAAAATGCACACATGCACACATCGCGTGCACATGCACGGGTGCACACATCCCAAAACAGGCAACTTGCAACCACTCAGTATCAATATCAAGAAAAAAATAAAGGTATTTTAATACACACTCACCAGCATGGATAGGCTGCATTGCTTTTCACAGGGACCTGCAGAAGTGAGGAAATTAATGTCAGTGGGCACAACTGTGCCATTGTTACTGAGTATGATACAGGTCAGTAGTACAACAGTTGCCTTTCACAGGTCAGCTGCTGATATTGAGAATATCACACTTGCACATTAAATACTTATGACAGCTACAAACCAAGGACACACCTAAAGCCAATGTAAAAACAGTCAACTATACATATGGCATATTACCTGCACCCAGTCATGGTGCTGTGTGGCTCCAGCCTCCATCATAATGCAGGTCTGCTGCTGTTGTTGTTGGTGGGCTGGAGCCCAAAACTTGAGTAGTCCCTCCAGTCGGGGAGTGGGGGAAGCCACCCCCCCCCAAACCCGTTGCCTGTGGATATGGCCCGCTGATGGACATTTCTGATTAAATCACTGCAGTGATGGTACCTGCTCATATGTCCTATTATGCGTGCCTATGTCATTTACCCAAAGGACCAGGTCTTGCCACAGTGAAGCCCTCTCCTGCTGATTCTGGCTGGTGCGGAAAAAGTATTGCAAATCCCCCCCAGGCTCTGGTGTATTTCCTCATCCTCCTGCAGAGTACCAGATTTGCTGGTGAGCCATGGTCCTGAAAAAAAAAAAATGATATCAGCAAAATATGTCAGCAGAATTTGGCAAAACACATGCTACTACTTGTGATACAACATATTTCACTATATAGCATCTGTCTGTCTATTGGTGGATACACATGTAAATGGCCAGGTATCAGTGCTCAGCCAACAACTGTGCAACAGTACCTGGCACACTCCATCAATACTACCAAACCCCAGCAGTCAGACACTGATTCAGGTCCAAAGCACCTCCTCACTCTGGGGGTTTTTTGCCACGGGGGGGCCTGCCCCCCTGTTTTTTGGGGAAAAACCCTGGGGTTGGGGTTTTTTCCAAAACAATTTGGGGGGCCTTTATTTTAATTTTTTTTTTATTGGTTTTTAAACTTTTCCACCCAGGCCCCATTTTTTTGTTTTGGGGGGGGCCCTTCCCTAAAATTTCTGTTTTGGTGGTCCAGGTTTCTTGGGGCCATTTTTTCCCCTGCATTGGTGGGGGGCCCCTTTCTGGTGGTTCTCATGGTTGGGGGGTAGGGACTCCTTTCATGGTGTTTCCATGTTTGTCACCAGGCCCCGTTGCAAACATCTTAAAATGTGTCATCAGAATAATTAATATTATTTAATTTTTAAATTTTAAATAAATAAAAAAATAAAATATATATATATATATTAAATATAAATATAAAATAAATATATTTAAAAAAATATATATAAATTTTATAAATATAATTTTTTAAAATATACACAATTATTTTGAGAAAAATTTCAAAAAGGATACAAATGAATAAAATAAGGATTAAGCTACAGCATATCAGATATCGGGCCTGCAGAGGACACATATACATACTGATGTTTTATTACATATATATGGACATACAAAAATCTGTCAGACCAAAATCTCACAGTATACAAAAAAATATATATATATATATATATATATATATATATATATATATATATATATATACATACATACATATATTGACATACATACGTATCCATATGATAGGTATATTAACATGCTTGTTTACAAAACTGTATACACACACTAACATACTGCTAAACATACATAACTGTGAAACCTACATTGTACATTGCACTACAACCTACATTCAACCTACATTGATATGTGCACATAGATGCTCTCACATACATATGTATGTACAGCCTTCACTGAAAGTTGCTGTATGTCCCCTGCCCTATGCACATCTTCATATACATATAGATACAGACGAATTACACATATGGAGAGTTCACAGTATGTAGACTTTTAAAGTATTACTTTACATTACCTGTGTTTGTCACAGCTGCTTGCGTTGCCTTTTGGATCGGTGCCCTGCTTCTGCTCCAGCTGACAGATGACAGCTTTCTAGTAGGTTTTGTTAATATGTGTTTTTGTTTGTGTGGTTCTCTCTCTTTCTCTCTCTCTCTCTCTCTCTCTCTCTCTCCCTCCCTACCTCCAGAGGGTGCAATGAAAGTATTGCATGTGTGGACTGGGAGTACAGCATGCTTTTGTATTTATCTGCATATGTCCATGATGGCTTCTGCACCAATTGTTAGCCAGCATTTGCTAATTGCATGCAGCCAGTTGTGTACTGATTGCAGTTCTCACTGTGATTTCAGGACAGTGCTATAAAAAGGTATGTGAGATAGGCTTAGCCCTTTCAGATTTTAAGGGCAGGGACCATGCTGGTATACTGTGGACACTGTTCTGTGAGTGTAAAGGTTAGTATCTCTCTCATATTTCCGGCTGTGTTGTAGATTAACATTTCTCTATTCATTTCTCCAGTTTCCTCTACTAAGTGTGTATGTACACTGACACCTAAGACTACTACTACTGTTAATGTGGGTGTGTGTGCTTTCCTGTGGGACATGTGGTGTAACCGGTATATAGTAGTGGCTCTTGCACTTTGTTGCTATGGCTTCAATATTTGCCCTTTACATTCACTACTTGAATGCCTGCTAGGTGTCTTGACTGTAGTGTGTTGCTGTGGCTTTCCTATTTTCCATGTACATTCACACCTTGGAATGCTTGCCATATCTGCTAGGGTGTTACTGCATGCAGTGCGGTCTGGCCATGGTGTGGGCCTTGACATCTATTAGGGTATTTGAGTATGCTACTGAGCAGGCCCCAGAGACTCTCAGGTGCATCTTTTATCTGCCTCATGGAATGGTACATATCAGTGGGGTACACCCATTAAATTGTCTGGTATTCTGCAGTTGTGACTGTGGGTTAGCATGAGCATATGTATTACTACACTATTTCTGCCGTGCAAGTGGTGCATACTTTCAGTACTTCATAGTTACCATTGCATGGGTTGTAACACCTTTCTGCCTACTGTTTGTACTTTTCACAGGGAGTCTGTGGGGCATCCCTGTAACTCAGTCACTGTTGCTATGTCTAGGCTCTTAACTATTCAAATATGGCAGTGTCAGATCTCTCAAGTGTACAGATATTTGCAGGATGTCCACATTTTTGCCTCATATTTTGGCCCATATCTCATAAAACAGCTTTTTCTGGCAAACCACTCAGGGCTCAAGTCAGACTATAGTGACAAACATGTAAGTTTCAGACTTCGTACCCTACCAAACATCCAACATAATGCAAAACATGTTACTCTCTCAACTGTCTAAGTTTGTCGGAGCAGCAAGCATAACACATGCATAATTTGAACAGCAATACACAATCCAACAACATGCAGAGTTGATTGATGGCAACAGGCCATCAGGTTTGGATGTATGAACAGGGCAGATGCATCAACGTACATGCAAATATGTATGAACCAACAGGACAAATGTCCAGGGGTGTTAATTGTGATTGCACATACCAATTTTACGTGGAATGGATTATAAGTGGTTATAGGGTAGGGTGGAGAAAATTTAATTAACAACTTCAGATACCAATACATATGCTGTACATTTCTACTAGCTGCATATATATACACACTACAGTTCTACCTACAGTTTCCTATGTGATAACTACTTCAGGTTGGTGATAGGAATGTTACTGCTACATCAATATACATTTAATTTTTATTCATACACATTCATATCTGGCTCTGTTCAGCTACATCATCCTGCTACATTTGCTTTATATAGCTATAGACAACTGTGGATGTTTGGTATTTCAGACAACCATACTATCTGCATATTGCAGATGAGAGCAACATATCCAGATTTTGGGACACACATTCCAGCTGCAGTACCGTTTTCAACACAGGTTACTGTTTGGTTCTGCCTGTCACATTCATTTCATTCTGTACTGACTGCAGTATACTTTATTCAGGCATTATTACTACTGTATTGGTGGATTCATACCTCTTTCTCACACTCTCTCACTTGTTTTATTTTTACAATTCAGGATGGTACTTTATTCTAGGCTTTATTGACATGTTTTACCTGTAGTTATAACAATCCTTTCCAGCAGTCTCACTTATGTCATGTTTCTGTATTTCAACAGGGATATATTTCACACATGTGTTTTACTCAGCTTCTGCAGCTGTACTTTTTAGCCTGCTGCAGGTTATGTACTATTATATTACAGGTGGGACATCTTTATTTCAGACTTGTTTCATTTTTATGTTTGGATTACAGGCTGCATCACACTTTTGTAATCAAGCAATACTTGCAAACCCTCTTACACTGTTACTTGCACATTTTATTAATTAATGACTACACTGCACTCTTTTGCTAACTGTCATACTTATATATTTATTTACAGTTACAGGGAGAGAATTACTGACCTGCCTGGTGGCGCAATCGCACCAGCCTATAGCCATAGGCTCGACAGTTCACAGAACAGACACCTGCAGCTGTAATATAAATAAAGTAATATTGGAATACACATCTCCATAATATCAGCTAGGTTAATTTCTTACATAAATAATTAGATGTAACTTACTCAGTAGTGGGGCATTGGGCATTTGCCGGGCCTCCTGGATCCAATGGTTCAGTTGGTCCTGCTTCCATCTCTTCAGGTCCGCATGGTGGTGATGGACCTGCTCACCAGTCCTTGGTATTCCTGTGGCACTGGTGAGATCATGAGCCAACCGGTCCCACGCCTCAGCCCTATATGCTCCCCACAGGACCTGGCCCTGCATGAGTTGATTATGGACGAGGAGCCAAACCATATATTTGGACTCCTCAATGCCCCACCTCTGTACTTGGAAGCAACTACCCTCACCTACACCTGACATCCTGGCTGCAAGTCGGTTCTACAATCGATTATGCTGTGTATTCCCACCTATGGGGCTTATACATGCCATTTTCCCACACTTATCTGTGATTGGCCATTTTGGAATTGTTTCAGCTTCACAAAACCTGCTTTGTCATGCTCCTCTTTCTATTCATTCCTATATATATGCTATTACTGCATTTCCAAGTGCAGCTGTCATGGCTTAGTGGTTCAGTGTTTTGACTATGGTGCATGGTATCCTGGGTTCGAACCTGGCTTTTGCTTTTTATATTTTATGACTGCCTACACAGGCTAGGAGGTGTGTCTGTGTAAAGGCAGTTTTGATGCAGCTTGCTCAACGTTGCCCGTCGGTTAGCTTGTTGGCGCGGTGCGCAGCTCCACGCAAACAGATCACGCTGGTTTACACGTGGTTTGGCTGTCAGCACGCATATTATGCTCAACTCAGCTACAGGCACACAGTTTCATCGTGTTAAAACACTGCTCAACCCCGGGCACTCATTTTACACCTATTAAACCACTGCTCACCTACGGGCACTCACTTTTCACCTGTTGTAACACTGCTCACCTACGGGCACTCATTTTACACCTGTTAAAACACTGCTCACCTACAAGCAGATATCCTCAACTTGTTAGACTGTAGCTCAGCTATGGGCACATCTCACATTTTTCTTTTATTTTTTTATCTCACATTTCTTCAAAATACATGGCCCATTTCATTACATTTTACATAAAATATAATTTTATATATGTACATATATGTCAGGGACTTGTTCGGTGCTTATTTCGCTAAAAATAAAAATTGATGTTGTGGGGGCTCGAACGATGACTGCCTCCTCTTCAGCCGACGTCTCTACCACTACACTATTGCTTCTTGGCTTACTTTGCATATTTAGTTCTTATATGCTTTTCCACTGACTGCTGACTGTGGCTGAGTGATGGGCACGCCCGCGCAAACGAGCGCACTCACAGGCAAACATCTTTACAACTTATAAAAAAAATATAAGATGTTAATTTCTACATTTTATGTTCATAGTCTGTGGGGGCATGTGTTGTGTTGTGTTTATTCACATTTACACGGACTCTGTCATGGGGGTTTACTTTCGGGACTTTTACTCTTCTGGGGGCGTGTCTGTTTGCAGGGCTCGCCCTACGGACACGCCCCCTACTGTCTTACATGGACCGTGTTAGCCTTAGGTGTGATTCAGCATGCCCTCATGCATATGCATGACATGCTGACATCACACCATTTAACTGCAGCCTCCGTGTAAGCCTTGTAACTCTTACACGGAGGCTTCGTGAATCCTGCCCGTACTGTTTCACATTTAGAAGGCAATCGATGCAAATTTAGGGACTCTTGCTTGCCACTTAAAGTACAGCGGAGACCTTATGAACTGAAAAGACTTTGTTTGCCACCCACTTTCATTGAGCCTATCATGTATAAATTCTGCCGGTGAATGTTTTAAGACAATCAAATTATTATTAACCTTAGTAGTATTGTGGTTATAGTAAATATTCAGCTTTAAGTAATATGGTTGGATAGTTATTGGATAGTAGTGATTGTTTAAACTTTTTTTTTATTTTGTGTTGCTGATTCTTTCAACTTTTTTTATTTTGCACCTCAATCTGCAAGACTATGCTTGCTTGCATATTTTATTTTCAAAATGCATTTCTTAAATGTATTTATTTCAAATAAATAACTGTATAATTCAGTTTTAACATATTATGGTTAGTTGTTTATTACTACATGTAAGGGTATCTATCAAAACCTGCTGCTAGCATCTTCCTTTTGGAGTGACTTCTTTGCTACAGCAAACGTTACCTAATGTAACATAGCTGGCTTATAGTAAGGGTACATTATGAATTTAAATGCTTGATATGCACCATGTATCTGGCTGGTGGCACCATGATACCTTAATATTGTGGGTATGTGATGACAAAATAGTCTTAGCAAGTTTAAGCTACACTTGCCAAGACTGCACTAAAAGGCACTGGAATGAGAGTGTGGTAGATATTTTTCTGGGAAGCAAGTGCCTTAACTCTACACATAAGCTGTACAGAGCAAAGCTTATTTTGGGTGTAGCATGTACTGATCATAACATAAAGCACATTTATCAAAAATGTTAAAGCCAAACATCTTTCATATTAATCAGTGGCAGCTGTGCACATCATGAGACCATACCCAGCCATTTCACTGCAATAATTGAGTCAGTGTGGGCTACCATAAGCTTGAATTGTAGAAACTACAAAATAGCTTTACAACCAAAATGATCTACCCTTACAGCCACAATGTAAAGATGCAGAAGTATGTCATTTGCAATAGTTGTGCCTGCAAATGGTCTTCTGTGATTAGTGTACTACAACAATAAACAAACAAAATACAAAAATAAATAGTTATTTTACTTTTAGCCAAAATAAACAGAAAAAAAACAGGAAAATGTGCTCTACAGATTATGTCAAGATGTCACTGACACAACTGTTTAAATTATGTAAATTAACTTGACTCTAACATTCTGATCCAACCAACAATGAGTTGAGAGGTGTCTTTTGTGCTGTTGAGCTATAGTTCACTGGACATAGATATAGTCTGTCAATGGCTGTAGCTATGAAGCATGCAGTAAAGTAGCCACTTATTATATGCACATACGATCATAAAACACTGCTTGAATTATAAAAAAAAACTAGAGTTGAAGCTGACGAGGAAGTGCCTTGAGAGAAGAAAAAATCTTGAGATGGAAAGGATATGAGACCAGAGAGAAGAGGACCGAGAGCAGAGAGAGACCAAAACATCAGACAGATGCAGAAGTGAGAGGAAAAAATAGTACTGGCGTTATAACCAAATGCCTAAATATTGTCAGATGCACATGTACGGCATGGGTGAAAACCAAGGCAATAAAAAGCGGCAGAATCCAGAAATGGCAACTTCATCTTATCTAAGCATGCTTTTAAGTGGTTATGTTAGTATTATGTGATGCATTATACAATGCTTATAATTGTGTGTGGGCTCTTTAAATGTGATACATTGGAATTCACATGATGATGGGATGAGTTTTAAATATGGTGGAACATTTAAGTGTATTTTATCTGATCAAGTCTGTCTATCACAGACAAAAGTGCTAATTGTGGTTGTTCTACTGAATAAAGTTGGACTAGTTGCCATTTCTGGATCCTGCCTCTCTTTATTGTGGATTTTACAGTTTGTTGTTGGTGTTTGTGAAAACCAAGACAAGATCATTATTAAATTGTTTTCTTCGCATAAAGAGTGGTTGATTTTGATAATTTTACTTGGCTATTAGAACCCATGTGTAATCATCCAACAGACCACAGGCAATCGCTGACAGTGTCAACTATTCTGTTTGTTGCAGCAATATGCATGCTCTCAGTAAACTAAGTGGTATAGATTGATTAAATTATGTAAAGCAAATACTGATATGTATGACTTATTTAAACTTTCAGAGAGAAAAGTTTAGTCAATTGTTTAAATTATAGTAAGGTAAAGTAGGCTCCGAGTGAATGATTTAAGCTTATTCCTGAATCTTATAGAGGAAAAAAGTTTAGAGAACACATTAGAAAAGCAGAATACAGTGTCATTGATTTAATTGCAGAATGAAACATTTGTATTAATTAGTGGATGAGTGGATGTCAGCTTACTACTTTTGACATGTTGGGAGATCTTAAGATAAGTACTTTGCCCATGGATATGAGAGTCTTGTTGTGGTACAGAAGAGCATTACACTTGTGTATAAGGGAACCCATGGACTGAATGAACCACAACAACAGGTTCTACAGGGCAAAGGAGGGTAGCTAATAGTTTTATTGCACACAATTGGCTTGTGATTAAATGTTTCTAATATAACCAAGTGGGCTTGTACGATCCAAATTCTCTCAGAATCAAGGTGAGAAAACAATCTGTGGGACAGGACTAACAGAGGTCGTACCAGGTAGCAGTGGTTTGTCTTGAGGCTACAGATGCTCTAAATAACCTCAGTAGCCTGTAACCTATCCTGTTGGGGATGAAGTAAATCAGTGCCAAGCGGCATACTGCATCAGATGTGTCCACTGATAAGCCTGCAGTTCCTAAACAGGAACATTATTTTCCCAAGGAGTCTATTCCACTCAGGGGATGGGATGCCTACCTTTTCAGGTACCATTGGCAAGAGTTCACTTTGATTTGGAAGTGGCAAGAAAAGAAGCAAGTGACAGTGTTAGGTCAAATTGCAGCAGATGGTTTCATATAAAATTATGCTGATGGTTGTGTACCTTTAGTATGTGGAATTACATGGGCCCAGGTATGGAGACAAGCAAATGAGGAATACAAAATGGGAAATCCAACTAGTGTAAAAGTCACCAGTCAAGGCTGGTGAAGTAACAACTTTAGAAATAAAGGTGGGTAATAGCAGATTGCCTGAATTTGTCATAGCTGTTGAAAAGTACTGGTTCTTCTTTGAAGAAAGATCCTTCAGGGTAAGAAATTTGTAATAGCTGTAAGCCTAAATCAAATCCACAGCTGTCAAAAGATTTTTGAGTTCCTTTGATGTTGATTGTCATGGAAAATTAGCTTGGAAAGGCACAGTTCTTAGATCTCACATTACTGAACTTGAGCGAAGTAGCCAAGGAGGTTTGTGAGTTTCAAGATCAAGCTAAATGTATATACTGGAACAAGAGGTTATTGCACAGATAGTAGACTCTTGCTGAGGGAGCTAGAGACATAACTGGTCCCCTAGGCACTACCATTAGGTACTTTTGACCATAGCCCATGACATTCCTTTTGCAATCCATCTAAGCATGATACACAAAGAAAAGGAGGTTGATGCAAAATTCTACTGCCAGGCAATGGAAAAGATGTCAGAAGACACTACAGGAGTTGAGAACAGGTTGACAAATCTGGACACAAAGCTAAGACTGATTTCTTGTATTTTCCTGTTATTGAGGAAGCATTTCAAAGTGTACAAATCTGTGTTAGATTTTTCAATGGATTGAGCTTTTATTGAGAAATAATAACATACAGAGAGGATAACTTCATGTCAGGCTTGATCGCATGTTTATGGAAGGGTTGCTGTGTAAAGCAGTTTAAAGTTACCCCTTGCCAAACATAACAAAGTGAAAGAGAAAAACACTACCAAGACCATGCTGAGAGCAATCACTGATTAGTTTAAGTAGGAGTGAGATAAGTACCTGTGCCATTTCCTCTTTATTGCATACATATCCAATTATCCACCATGTTTTTTTTTTACCATTTGAGCTACTTTATGCACAGGATGAGGTGAGAATTAATTCATAATAAGTAGGATGGTAAGTGTGAGTCTCTCATCTTATTGTGCAATAGGTTCTCAATTTCTGGAGAAGGATTTGTGCACTGATGGACTCGGCACAGAAGCAACTACCTCAAAAACAACTGTGCAACTAGAGTTCAAGAATAGTCAGGCAAAATAAATGGTTCATCCTTCTGTTCAACAGAAAATACTGAGGCAGTATAAGAGGATTTTAGTACAGGTAAAGAGAAAGAAATAGGGAGGTCATAAATGAAAGACCAGCACTGGTAGAGTTTTTAGTAGAATCTAGAACATACACTGCCATTAAAAAGGAATAATCAGTACAGCATATAAAATATTTGTCTGATAACTATAAGAATCAATCAGAGGAGGTAAGAAAGGATTGAGAAGAGAGACTGGATAAGCCATTCCAAAGAAACAATAAGGGATATATGCATGTCTCCCAAATATGCAACAAAATCTAGAAGATTTAGGATCTTTGCCTGGAAATGTTTACATACATATTTTTATACGCCAGCTAGACTCAAGAGAGTGTTTCCTCAGGCAGACAGCAAATGTTGGAGTTATGACAGTGAAGAAAGAGGTAATTGAGAGCATATTTTCAGGGAGTGCTGTGAGTTGGTGGACGTTAAGAATTCCCTGAAGGACGCACTGATGGAAATGCTGGGTGAGCAGATTGGTGTGACGAGGGAGATAATTTTTCTGAGTTATGACAGAATCAGAATTGCTTGACAGGGTAAGGCCTTGCTGTGTCTAATTATGGTGGCTGCCAAAAAAGCAATTACTAGAAAATGGAAATCAAAATCTAAACCAACTATACTAGATGTAATGAATATAGTAACAGATATAAAACAACTGGAATTGAGATCTTTCGAAAATGGTAGGAGCAAACTACATAGGAAAAAATGGGAATTGTGGGAACAATACATACAGGGGAGGAATGAGGTTTAAATGAAGACAGGAGATAAATGAGCAATGCAATATTTGACTGAAAATGATTGGGTAGATTATAAGTGATGTATAAAGTTTGCAACTGGGAGTATGTCAGTATGGTTTGTGATGTAAAATGCTTTTAACTAGGATTATGTTGCTGTGGACTGTTTTCATTTATATAAATGTATGATTGCCTATGTCATAAGTGATGGTTTAGTAAAGTTTCTTGTTTATAAAAAAAAAACAAAAGGTAAGGAATGTTAATTATATGGTGGAATTGCCAGACAGGGAGCAACATCACAGACTTACCATTTTAACATGATGAAGATCTACAGAAACACAGGCTCTCAATATGTGCAGAAGATTACAAGAAGAATCACAGGGGATCTGGTGGTAAACATCTCTCTGGGGCTTGATCTGGCAGTTCTATGAATGAGGCATAACAATCAATGTTTCAGAAAATCTGATCTATATTACAGTTGTCTGAGGACATGTTCACTCTTAATCCAGGGTATACTCTGGTAAGCCCTCTCAACTACACCTGTTTTGGAGGAACAAACATTTTCAGGCCTGATTTACCCTAGGACATGATATACCTATTTTTGGAGGTATGTCTCTATTTTCATGATTGATTTAGCCCTTCCTACAATTTTCTGAATCCCCTCTCATCACAAATGAAAGTGTTCATACAACGTCACTGAGAAAATTATACATTTCTGAGACAGAGTTTGGAATTACAATGGAAAAGCATGGCAATCTAGCATAGGATTGCAGCCAGCACAATGCAAGTCATCTTCTCAACTGAGGAAACAGTTTTGTTTATCTAAAGAAATGTCCTTATTTCTCAGGGTTTGTTTTTGGTGTGAAATCTGTACAAAAACCTTAATTACTGCTTCTTTTAAAACAAGCAGCAAAGTTGTGAACAATGACTAAAGCTGTATAGGAATCCTGAAGTTATATTTTTGTAAAATGCATTATAGCTTTGTAATGAAGCTGAATACAAAGAGGCACACACAAATAGAGCATTATTTCAAGACTGTATTTCCTTTTAAAGGCTATATTGTAGTATTCGACTACGCCTTTCTATAACTTCATGCTAAGTTGAATGACATTGCAAATAGAATGCTTACATTTGAAATCTACATTTGAAAGTATGTAAAGAACCGTGAACTCAGTGAATTAGGATGTACCTAAAAGAACAGCATTAACTATGTATTTGCAGTTTTGTCTCATTCAAGGACTTCCTTCTAGATCTTTTTCAAATTTTGTTACTCCCTCGTCTTTAGAGGGATACTGCTGGATATTCAAAGAGTGTTTACTTGTCTCACTGAGCTTATTGGGGACTTTATGGACTAGAAAGAAATGTCGTGCTAATATAATCAGTTGAGCTCATTGTCTATAAATTCTACCTGTGAGTGTTCTGCATCGTTGCACAATTTAGTGGTAGCTAAAATGCATTTCATTTTTAGTTAGTAGTGATAGTTGGCCCACATAGTCATTAGTATCTCTCTAAATGCCAACTGTTTGTCCAAACTTTTTTAGTACATCTGCATGAAAGCATACATTTTCTTGTGTATTTGATTTTCAAACGGCATTGTCCACTTTTATTTATTTCAAGTAAATAATTGTATTTTTTCCCGTTTCAAAGGCTTGACATTAGACATTTATTAATACTTGGATAATGGGCAAACTGTACATCAGTACCTTGGTTGGAGAACGAGCATTATCCAGCAGAGTATTAATGTACAAGTAATGCCCGCTGAGAAGAACAAGTCTGTCACTTTACAGCAGCATATCATGCCACTGTGGAGCTTGGACTGAGAAAACAGAACATCCGTCATTATTTTATGCTCACTAAGCAGAGCTTTTGCTGTTTAGTAAGTGTACAATATAAAAAAGAAGACAACTAAAAAAGGTGGTATGTGTGTGTGTGTGTGTGTGTGTGTGTGTGTGTGTGTGTGTGTGTGTGTGTGTGTGTGTGTGTGTGTGTGTGTGTGTGTGTGTGTGTGTGTGTGTGTTTATGACTGTGTTTCAGTATATGTGTGCATGTAAGTGAAATTTAGATTGAGTGAGCCATTATTTTACACTCGCTAAGCAGCACTTTTGCTGTTTAGCAAGTGTAAAATAAAAAAAAATAAAAAAATAAAATAAAGCATGTGTGTAAGGCTGTATGTGCATATGAGAATAAGAGAGAGAGCGATTGATCGAGTGAAACAGAAAAATGTGTATTTATGTTTCTGTCTGCATGTATGCGTGAATGCGTGTATGAATGCAGAAAGACTGCATGTGTGTGTGTGTGTGTGTGTGTGTGTGTGTGTGTGTGTGTGTGTGTGTGTGTGTGTGTGTGTGTGTGTGCGTGCATGCATGTATGTGAGGGATTGAGAGAGAAAGCAAGAGTGATGTGACTGAATGCATGTATGTAAGCAGAGGAGGCTGCGTGTGAGAGAGAGAAGAGGGAGTGAGAGCGAACTTGTGTGAGTGAATGTGTGTATGAAAGAAGAGGTGACTGTGTATGTATATTTATGGGTGTGAAAGCAAAGGGACTGTGTATGTATGTATGTATGGGAGAGAGAATGGGCTCTATGTAAAATTGTTGTGTTGCACTTGCTTATTATTTTTTTAAGCACTATTATTATTTTTATATATTTTGATGTAAAATACTTCCTCCAACACCATTACATATACTACAAGTTGGGAACAATAGGTGGAGGAATTATTTTACATTAAAAATATATTAAAAAAATTACATCGTACTTAAAAAAATAAATAAGCAAGTAAAATGCAACAATTTTACAGCAAGCCCATTCTCTAAGTGCAATAATGCCCTCCAGGGTATGTGTTAATGTGTAATTAATGCCCTTAGGCCCTCCGCCTGTGGTGTCAGGGCTCATAACACCCTTGAGCAGGCATTAATTGCACATTAACACACACCCTGTCAGGCATTATTGCTTGCATATATACGTGTAGCTATCAAATAGCTGATGAATAGGCTTAAGGCAGATTCACAGTGGCTTGACAGTCAGCAGGTTTTAGAGTAAAAAGATGCCAAAAAAAAAGATAAAGATATAGAAAGGACAGATTAGTATATTTAATTCATTGTATGAATGGACATGCAATTTAAAATAAGTAAAAATTGTCCATTCATTTATTTTTGTGCATTTTATCAGCTGTACATTCAGCACTTATTGCTTTAGTTTCATAATAATTTTTTGATGAATTGCTGCGTGTATGAATGTGTAATTATATCAGGCAGCAGACATAAGGCTATTATTAACACAGTATAACATACTGGCCCAGGTGCCTTAGTGTGCAGTCTGTGAGTTATGAAACAGATGTGGTAGTTATCCCTGGATTAAGTACTAGTACTATTTATAGATACGTGCAAAGTGCAAGTCATGTTATGGTGCATGCTGTAAAGTGACACAGCTGTTAGATAAGATAGGTCACATTGCAGGAAATGATTAACCTAATCCAGCCTCAGACTAGGCTGCAGAGAACTGCCCATTTATTTACGAATAATACTTGCATTTATTTAGGTTAAAACATGTTCATACAGTGGATTCTATGTTTTTCTAATTCAGAAGCATATGCTAAATATGAAGAAGGAAGGGGAAAGGGAGGGGTAAGGGAAACGTGGAATCTGGAAGTGAAAGGGGAACTACTGAGAAGATTCATGGATCCTTAAAGCTGAAAAAACTTTTCACATATCTTATGTACGTATCCATTAAATATTACACTGCATTTTATTTTCATCATTGTTATATAACAAAAATAGAGGGAGAATGTTCAGAACCAAACATTTGTGGCAGTCAAAAAGTCTGTTAGTTGAAAAAAACACTAAGCTAGAGCTTGCCCCCTATCTGACGTTCCTCACAACAGTCAGGAAACCAGGCTGAAATCAAACAATCTAGTCTGGTGAGTGTTTGTAATTCTGAATCATTCAGAGTCAACAACTTTTTTTTTAATAATTTTTATTAATTTTTAAAAGATTAAAATTATACAAATCAAATAATCAATTAAAAGGAAAGGAACTATTCGGATAAGTCCACAACAGAATTAGAATAGTGAAGATTCAACAACTTTTTGAAGAACATTTTTCCCAAACTATATTATGTTTCACTTGAAATTCCTATTTGTTTTTAAACTTATGTTATCAGGATAATTTGCTTTCTGTTTACCTGATGGCCTAGGAGTTGTGAAATGTGATTGTTATACAGCAAAAGAGAGCAAAACAAATATAATGTATCTGTCCTGTGCTTATACTTATCTCCTCTCTGTAGCAGAAGCACATATTTTAGGATTCAATATAAATAATTCTGTGGATATGATCATAAATGGATTCAAGAATATGGTAACATATGGCAAGAAACAGTCAAGTAATATGTAGTCCATATCCATTCCTCAGCAGGTTAATATGATTATTCATTGAAGTTGCATTGAAACCCACATAGAAAATGTATCTGGCAAGTGGTGGCCAGTTAAGTGTACCTTTGGGCTGTTTTCAAACCATGGTCCCACTGCACACATTTTTAGGACCATGCATAAATGCATGTGTTCTTTGATTCAGTTTCCTGAAATTAAATTATATTCTTTGTTTAATATAGCACCACTTTCTTTTGAACATTTTTCCAGTACACAGTGAAACAAAACATGTGAACCAATAATGACAAAACTAGCCATTTCAGAACATGTTAAACATAAAACGCCACCCAAACTGTTCTCATCATAATCCACCAATATCTGCAACATACACAAACTCTACAGAAGAAAAAGTCATCTGATTAAATCCACATTAAAGATAACTGCAATTAACTAATGAAGAGGTTGTTTTGGCAAACAACTTCGCATTTCAGTGCTTCATCTACAAATTCAGTGCCTGCTGCCCATGAAGAATAAATTGCCTATGTTGCAATAAAAATGGTGATATGCAACAGGGAATGGCTAGCAGACTGACAACAGCAGCATAGTTACTAGGTATTTCAATTAGAGGAGTGCAGCACCTCTCACCCATTATGCTGCTCTTTAGTGTTAGCAACTGATTTACCTGATATGGGAAGACAACCCATAACCTTTTGCACCAAAGGCAAGTGTGCTACCTGTTGCACCACTGACACTGAAAACGCAGTTACAAAACTCTTTGAATGACATTGACAGACTATAATCCTCAGTGATTTACAAAAACAAAAAAATTAAATCAAAAGAAGCCTAGCAGTTGGTATGGAGTTTTAAGGTACTTATTTGCAACAATTAAGGTTCATTGTTTGATTCTGAGCAAAGTCTCTTTGGGATATTGCACATACACACACAGCAGTTTCTTTCTTGGCTGCTCTTAAATCAAATCAAGCTCACTTCAAAGGCTGTTGTGGCTCTATTTGCTCTAACAAAAGATGTGCTTACTCGGTTAACTATTCAAATCTCCTCTGGTTCTTACTTGGTGGATCCTAGTCCCTCTTTGACACAGGTAGCAGGTGTTGATCACACACCTGCTCTATTTATAAATCTTTCTGCGAACTACCAAAAAAAGATCAAGTATGGATACTTGGGCTTAACATGGCTAGGCTTGTAAAGGATCTAGGACCACTAGCCTAGTAACTCCCTATGAACCAATCTCTGTGTGATGATGAGACTGAGGTTTGTGTCTTATAGTCTCCTGTGAGGTCTTTGCTGGGACTTGCTTTATTTACAGAAACCTTTATTTTTTTATAAGCAAAACCAGGCCATCTCCAGCCACTACCCCCAAACCAATACAGGCCCTAGGCAGTTGACTAGGTTGCCTAGTGCTGGATCCAGGTCTGTGCTGCCCTTACATTTTCCTCGAGGCGTATTCATGATCTTCAAATTTTATGAAGGCTAGACAAAAAATGTAAGGTACAAATCTGGGGCTTCTCAGAAATTCTGCACATTTGAGAGGTAAGATACTGGTGAATGCTAAAACTGCATTAATTTCTGCTCAACTTCTTTGCCAATAATTCTTGATAAAGGCAAAATAATGGGAAAACAAATATCCAAAGTCAGGGACAATCTTTTTAATGTTAGTCTAATTCACTTAAAATGTTAACAGAATAACAAGTTTTGCATCAACACTCATTTTCTGAACAATATGAAGTATGAAACTCTAAACCCTGGAGTTATTGACTGATGGTAATCCATATCAGTTGACAAGAAAATCAAAAGCTCTTTGAGTCACAGAACAAGGGATGTTCTGCAAAAAAGGTAAAGTAACTATAGCAAGCTGCTTGTTACTTTTGTATCAAGCAGCTTGCTATGGTCTCAGGGAAGACCTAGCTTTTTCCTTTGGTCTTCAAGGGGGATACTTTTTTTTCTTTGCTCCTCAAGCTAATCAGCAGGTATGGAAGGTGTGAGAATGCAGTACTGGCATTTGTTAATGAAATGCTGATACTGCATTTTCATTCATGTCTAAAACACTGTGGTGTCTAATGTGCAGTAGTATTTCAAGTAGAAGAGCTTTCTTTCTTATTTTGTCTTCAAAGTGAAGACCTTTTCTTTAGCCATGATTTAGAACAAGTGCAAGGTCTTCTTAGGTAATGGGTCCTATTGCATTGCACCAGTTTAATTGGCCTAAGGCCAGCTCTGCTTATAAGGGCTAAAAAATATATCTTTTTCTAAGTTCAGACTGCAAAACCATTACTACTCCCTTACAGGAATGGTCAGCATGTTCTTCATAGAATATCCTAGCTACACCCACTATACCTACAAATAGCCCTCATGACAGGTTCCATAGAGCATTTTCTTAATCTTAAAAAGACTAAACAGTATCAGTGCCTCAACAAGTAAAACACTTGCCTTTAATGCTGAAGGGTTCGGTGCTTGGATTTTTTTTCCAGTACTGACATTGCTTGGTTGCTGTACTTTAGATCATACCTTAACTCCCATCTACCTGAGCTGGTGGTAGTACAGGCAAATATAAAATATCACATGGCACTACTCAAAAAAGACAGTAGGAGAATCTCTCCAGTTTTATGGCAGAATTTACCCAGGTCAGTATGAATGCCATCTTGGGTCTCCCTGAAAACAGGATATGCCTAGTAAAACTAACACTGTCTGTGAAAATAAATAAATACATACCTTTCCCCACATAATTAATATTTATACATACTTTAAAACTGTTTCAATAGTGAGTCCTACAAAGCATCACTTTATGCTGAGAGTTCAGTACATTCCTTTAGCAACCCAATGAGAAACAACATGATAGACTCTCAATGATAACCTAAGTCACACAGTCCTATTATTGCCTGAATGTAACATGCACATCAGGGCCGATGTTAGCATTCTGGGGGGCCCCCAGCAGATGTCAAGTTGGGGGCCCCTAGTCATTTCCAGTACATATCAGCCTGTCACTGCCATCCCTCCCAAGCAACCTCTTAATTCATGCTGAAAAATTTTAGGAGTAGTAATAACAGACTGACATGTAGCTACAGTGCTCTTACATTACAACAGGCCTATGGAGCACTCTATGTAGGCAGATCTTATAAAGGGGCTTTTAGCTTTACTGGAATTTATTTGCACCAATGATGCATTACAGCAACTTTATATACAGGTCTAGACTTTGTGAAATAGTGCCCTCGGCCTACTGTTTCAGCCCCTCCCAACACACACACACACACACACACACACACACACACACACACACACACACACACACACACACACACCAACCATACCCTCCAGTCATCCCCTGCCTCCCTCCCCCAATCTTGGGTTCCCTATACCATGCACATTACTTTTTTCTTCCCTTTCTTACGTTTTGTCTTACTCTCCAGCATTTTCAAGAAGCCATGGCTTTCTATATGCTTTGAAGTGCATTTTAAAGTTTTTTTCTTGTTACCCAACCTTCTTATCCAATGATGGCTTGAACAAAAATTTTGATTAAGAAAAGAAACTGTGTTGCTTTTCAGCTTTAGTTTTCCTTGCATCCTTTCAACACGCCTTTCTTGACCAAGTGAGTACAGCAATAACCATTTAGGAAATAACTCAGTAAAGCCAGAGCCCACAGAAACCATTGGGTTATTTATGTTCTGAAATAAATTTAAAAAATGTTTCCAACATTTTAATCCAATGGTAGCCTAAATAAAAATCAGGAGTAAGAAAAGAATTTCAGTTTTATTTATTTTTTTTTTGTTTGTTTTCTTTCATGGAAGACATAAGTTGTACCAAAGGCTTAATGTTCAAAGATGACAAAATAGTAACTCTCAAACTAACAAGCCAGTTGTTGTCTGGATACACAGGTCCTATTATGCCTATGCATCCCTTTGGTTTTAGACTGGAATGAGGTTTAAATTGCCACAGGCATGTATTTCAAGTGACTGGTGACATATGTATACAAAGCATGTCTCCTCACTCCTCAACCCAAACTGTCAATGGCAGCTACCTGTATACATGCTTGAAGTGTGATTGTGAGTAAAGTGGAAAAAAAAAAAGATTACAGTAATGCATTCTTCTTTGTTGCTCCTAGACAGGACACTGCCCCTGCACAAGCTACAGTAACTTTCTTTGTACACCTCTGAGGTCTGTGAGAAAAGTAAAAACACAATGACCACAATGTCCTCAACCCAAACACAAGCTATAATAATCTCATGTGCACACCTCTAAGGTTTGACTGTGATGAAAACATGACCCCTTCCACCTACACACAACTTACAGCAGTTTTCTGTACATACACATCTGAGCAGGGCTAGTTTCAGAATGGGTGCAGTTGAGAGCAGAGGCTATTATCAGCTTTATCCTACCAGGGTCACATCATAGCCCTGTTCAAGTTAGAGACCGTTATCAGAAAATGTATATATTTTTTCCTCCTCATTTTTCCCCAACCAGCAACAGCTTCTGCGGGGCCCCCCTCACTGTCAGTTGTAATTAAGGGACCGCTCTGTATCCAGTTAAACAGTCTTTAGAGTGGGTCCATAGACTATTAGAAGATCCAAGTGTCTGAATGTTCAGTGATATATTATGTTTATTACCTCTGAAATATAATTTGTTAGCTACATTTTTTTACTGATACCTAGAAGAATAATCTTCAAGGTAAGAAATTTGTAATAGCTGTAAGCCTAAATCAAATCCACAGCTGTCAAAAGATTTTTGAGTTCCTTTGATGTTGATCGTCATGGAAAATGAGCTTGGAAATGCACAGTTCTTAAATCTCACATTACTGAACTTGAGCGAAGTAGCCAAGGAGGCATGTGAGTTTCAAGATCAATCTAAATGTATATACTGGGCAAGAGGTTATTGCACAGATAGTAGACTCTTGCTGGGGGAGCTAGAGACATAAGTGGTCCCCTAGGTACTACCATTAGGTACTTTTGACCATAGCCCATGACATTCCTTTTGCAATCCATCTAAGCATGACACACAAAGAAAAGGAGGTTCATGAAAAATTCTACTGCCAGGCAATGGAAAAGATGTCAGAAGACACTATAGGAGTTGAGAACAGGTTGACAAATCTGGACACAAAGCTAAGACTGATTTCTTGTGTTTTCCTGTTATTGAGGAAGCACTTAAAAGTGTAAAAATCTGCGTTAGAATTTTCAATGGATTGAGCTTTTCCTGAGAAATAATAACATACAGAGATGATAACTACATGTCAGGTTGATAGCATGTTTATGGAAGGGTTGCTGTGTAAAGCAGTTTAAAGCTACCCCTTGCAAACATAACAAACTGACAGAGAAGAACACTACCAAGACCATGCTGAGAGCAATCACTGATCAGTTTAAGTAGGAGTGAGATAAGTATCTGTGCCATTTCCTCTTTACTTGCATACAGATCCAATTATCCACCAATTTTTTTTTTTACTTTTGAGCTACTTTATGCACAGGATGAGGTGAGAATTAATTCATGATAAGTAGGATGGTAAGTGTGAGTCTCTCAAGAAGTCTATTGTGCAATAGGTTCTCAATTTCTGGAGAAGGATTTGTGCACTGATGGACTAGGCACAGAAGCAACTACATCAAAAACAACTGTGCAACTAGAGTTCAAGAATAGTCAGGCAAAATTAATGGTTCGTCCTTCTGTTCAACAGAAAACACTGAGGCAGTATAAGAGGGTTTTAGTACAGGTAAAGAGAAAGAAATAGGGAGGTCATAAATGAAAGACCAGCACTGGTAGAGTTTTTAGCAGAATCTAGAACATACACTGCCATTAAAAAGGAATAATCAATACAGCATATAAAATATTGTATGACAACTATAAGAATCAATCAGAGGAGGTAAGAAAGGATTGAAAAGAGAGACTGGATAAGCCATTCCAAAGAAACAATAAGGGATATATGTATGTCTCCCAAATATGCAACAAAATCTAGAAGATTTAGGATCTTTGCCTGGAAAGGTTTACATACATATTTTTATACCCCAACTAGACTCAAGAGAATGTTTCCTCAGGCAGACAGCAAATGTTGGAGTTATGACAGGGAAGAAAGAGGTAATTGAGAACATATCTTCTGGGAGTGCTGTGAGTTGGTGGATGTTAAGAATTCCCTGCAGGATGCACTGATGGAAATGCTGGGTGAGCAGACTGGTGTGACGAGGGAGATAATCTTTCTGAGCTATGACAGAATCGGAATTGCTAGAGAGGGTAAGGCCTTGCTGTGTCTAATTATGGTGGCTGCCAAAAAAGCAATTACTAGAAAATGGAAATCAAAATCTAAACCAACTTTACTAGAAGTAATGAATATAATAACAGATATAAAACAACTGGAATTGAGATCTTTCGAAAATGGTAGGAGCAAACTACATAGGAAAAAATGGGAATTGTGGGAACAATACATACAGGGGAGGAATGAGGTTTAAATGAAGACAGGAGATAAATGAGCAATGCAATATTTGACTGAAAATGATTGGGTAGATTATAAGTGATGTATAAAGTTTGCAACTGCGAGAGTGTCAGTATGGTTTGTGATGTAAAATGCTTTTAACTAGGATTATGTTAGTGTGGACTGTTTTCATTTATATAAATGTATGATTGCCTATGTCATAAGTGATGGTTTAGTAAAGTTTCTTGTTTATAAAAAAAAAAACAAAAAAAAAACAAAAGGTAAGGAATGTTAATTATATGGTGGAATTGCCAGACAGGGAGCAAAATCACAGACTTACCATTTTAACATGATGAAGATCTACAGAAACACAGACACACAATATGTGCAGAAGATTACAAGAAGAATCACAGGGGATCTGGTGGTAAACATCTCTCTGGGGCTTGATCTGGCAGTTCTATGAATGAGGCATGACAGTCAATGTTTCAGAAAATCTGATCTATATTACAGTTGTCTGAGGACATGTTCACTATTAATCCAGGGTGTACTCTGGTAAGCCCTCTCAACTACACCTGTTTTGGAGGAACAAACATTTTCAGGCCTGATTTACCCTAGGACATGATATACCTATTTTTGGAGGTATGTCTCTATTTTCAGGCCTGATTATTTTCAGGCTTGATTTAGCCCTTCCTACAATTTTCTGAATCCCCTCTCATCACAAATGAAACTGTTCATACAACGTCACTGAGAAAATTATACATTTCTGAGACAGAGTTTGGAATTACAATGGAAAAGCATGGCAATCTAGCATAGGATTGCAGCCAGCACAATGCAAGTCATCTTCTCAACTGAGGAAACAGTTTTGTTTATCTAAAGAAATGTCCTTATTTCTCAGGGTTTGTTTTTGGTGTGAAATCTGTACAAAAACCTTAATTACTGTTTCTTTTAAAACAAGCAGCAAAGTTGTGAACAATGACTAAAGCTGTATAGGAATCCTGAAGTTATATTTTTGTAAAATGCATTATAGCTTTGTAATGAAGCTGAATACAAAGATGCACACACAAATAGAGCATTATTTCAAGACTGTATTTCCTTTTAAAGGCTATATTGTAGTATTCGACTACACCTTTCTATAACTTCATGCTAAGTTGAATGACGTTGCAGATAGGATGCTTACATTTGAAATCTACATTTGAAAGTATGTAAAGAACCGTGAACTCAGTGAATTAGGATGTACCTAAAAGAACAGCATTAACTATGTATTTGCAGTTTTGCCTCATTCAAGGACTTCCTTTTAGATCTTTTTCAAATTTTGTTACTCCCTCGTCTTTAGAGGGATACTGCTGGATATTCAAAGAGTGTTTACTTGTCTCACTGAGCTTATTGGAGACTTTATGGACTAGAAAGAAATGTCGTGCTAATATAATCAGCTGAGCTCATTGTCTATAAATTCTACCTGTGAGTGTTCTGCATCGTTGCACAATTTAGTGGTAGCTAAAATGCATTTAATTTTTAGTTAGTAGTGATAGTTGGCCCACATAGTCATTAGTATCTCTCTAAATGCCAACTGTTTGTCCAAACTTTTTTAGTACATCTGCATGAAAGCATATATTTTCTTGTGTATTTGATTTTCAAACTGCATTGTCCACTTTTATTTATTTCAAGTAAATAATTGTATTTTTTCCAGTTTCAAAGGCTTGACATTAGACATTTATTAATACTTGGATAATGGGCAAACTGTACATCAGTACCCTGGTTGGAGAACGAGCAATATCCAGCAGAGTATTAATGTACAATAATGCCCGCTGAGAAGAACAAGTCTGTCACTTTACAGCAGCATATCAAGCCACTGTGGAGCTTGGCCTGAGAAAACGGAACATCCGTCATTATTTTATGCTCACTAAGCAGAGCTTTTGCTGTTTAGTGAGTGTAAAATATAAAACAGAAGACAACTAAAAAAAGGTAGGTGTGTGTGTGTGTGTGTGTGTGTGTGTGTGTGTGTGTGTGTGTGTGTGTGTGTGTGTGTGTGTGTGTGTTTATAACTGTGTTTCAGTGTATGTGTGCATGCAAGTGAAAGTGAGATTGAGTGAGCCATTATTTTACACTTGCTAAGCAGCACTTTTGCTGTTTATTAAGTGTAAAATAAAAAAAAAAAAAAATAAAATAAAGCATGTGTGTAAGACTGTATGTGCATATGAGCATAAGAGAGAGAGCGATTGATTGAGTGAACCAGAAAAATGTGTTTATGTTTCTGTCTGCATGTGTGCGTGAATGTGTGTATGAAAGAAGAGGTGACTGTGTATGTATATTTATGGGTGTGAAAGCAAAGGGACTGTGTATGTATGTATGTATGTATGGGAGAGAGAATGGGCTCTACGTAAAATTGTTGTGTTGCACTTGCTTATTATTTTTTTAAGCACTATTATTATTTTTATATATTTTGATGTAAAATGCTTCCTCCAGCACCATTAACATATACCACAAGTTGGGAACATTAGGTGGAGGAATTATTTTACATTAAAAATATATAAAATAAATTACATCGTACTTAAAAAAATAAATAAGCAAGTAAAATGCAACAATTTTACAGCAAGCCCATTCTCTAAGTGCAATAATGCCCAACAGGTTATGTGTTAATGTGTAATTAATGCCCTTAGGCCCTCCGCCTGTGGTGTCAGGGCTCATAACACCCTTGAGCAGGCATTAATTGCACATTGACACACACCCTGTTAGGCATTATTGCTTGCATATATACGTGTAGCTATCAAATAGCTGATGAATAGGCTTAAGGCAGATTCACAGTGGCTTGATAGTCAGCAGGTTTTGGAGTAAAAAGATGCCAAGAAAAAAAAGATAAAGATACAAAAAGGACATATTAGTATATTTAATTAATTGTATAAATGGACATGCAATTTAAAATAAGTAAAAATTGTCCATTTATTTTTGTGCATGTTATCAGCTGTACATTCAGCACTTATTGCCTTAGTTTCATAATAAGTTTTTGATGAATTGCTGCATGTATGAATGTGTAATTATATCAGGCAGCAGACATAAGGCTATTATTAACACAGTATAACATATACACCCAGGTGCCTTAGTGTGCAGTCTGTAAGTTATGAAGTAGATGTGATAGTTATCCCTGGATTAAGTACTAGTACTATTTATAGATACGTGCAAAGTGCAAGTCATGTTATGGTGCATGCTGTAAAGTGACACAGCTGTTAGATAAGATAAGTCACATTGCAGGAAATGATTAACCTAATCCAGCCTCAGACTAGGCTGCAGAGAACTGCCCATTTATTTACGAATAATACTTGCATTTATTTAGGTTAAAACGTGTTCATACAGTGGATTCTATGTTTTTCTAATTCAGAAGCATATGCTAAATATGAAGAAGGAAGGGGAAAGGGAGGGGTAAGTGAAACGTGGAATCTGGAAACGAAAGGGGAACTACTGAGAAGATTCATGGATCCTTAAAGCTGAAAAAACTTTTCACATATCTTATGTTACGTATCCATTAAATATTTCACTGCATTTTATTTTCTTCATTGTTATATAACAAAAATAGAGGGAGAATATTCAGACCCAAACATTTGTGGCAGTCAAAAAGTCTGTTAGTTGAAAAAAAACACTAAACTAGAGCTTGCCCCCTATCTGACGTTTCTCACAACAGTCAGGAAACCAGGCTGAAATCAAACAATCTAGTCTGGTGAGTGTTTGTAATTCTGACTCATTATGAGTCAACAACTTTTTTTTAAATAATTTTTATTAATTTTTAAAAGATTAAAATTATACAAATCAAATAATTTATTAAAAGGAAAGGAACTATTTGGATAAGTCCACAACTCATTTAGAATAGTGAAGAGTCAACAACTTTTTGAAGTACACTTTCCCAAACTGCATTATGTTTCACTTGAAATTCCTATTTGTTTTTAAACTTATGTTATCAGGATAATTTGCTTTCTGTTTACCTGATGGCCTAGGAGTTGTGAAATGTGATTGTTAGACAGCAAAAGAGAGCAAAACAAATATAATGTATCTGTCCTCTACGTATATGTATCTCATCTCTGTAGTAGAAGCACATATTTTAGAATTCAATATAAATAATTCTGTGGATATGATCATAAATGAATTCAAGAATATGGTAACATATGGCAAGAAACAGAAGTAATATGTAATCTATATCCATTCCTCAGCAGGTTAATATGATTATTCATTGAAGTTGCATTGAAACCCACATAGAAAATGTATCTGGCTAGTGGTGGCCAGTTAAGTGTACCTTTGGGCTGTTTTCAAACCATGGTCCCACTGCACACATTTTTAAGACCATGCATAAATGCATGTGTTTTTTGATTCACTTTCCTGAAATTAAATCATATTCCTTGTTTAATATAGCACCACTTTCTTTTGAACATTTTTCCAGTACACAGTGAAACAAAACATATGAACCAATAATGACAAAACTAGCCATTTCAGAACATGTTAAAAATAAAACGCCACCCAAACTGCTCTCATCATAATCCGCCAGTATCAGCAACATACACAAACTCTGCAGAAGTAAAAGTCATCTGATTAATTCCACATTAAAGATAATTGCAATTAACTAATGAAGAGGTTGTTTTGGCAAACAACTTTACATTTCAGTGCATCTACAAATTCAGTGCCTGCTGCCCATGAAGAATAAATTGCCTATGTTGCACTAAAAATGGCAAAATGCAGCAGGGAATTGCTAGCAGACTGACAACAGCAGCATAGTTACTAGGTATTTCAATTAGAGGAGTGCAGCACCTCTCACCCATTATGCTGCTCTTTAGTGTTAGCAACTGATTTACCTAATATGGGAAGGGAACCCATAACCTTTTGTACCAAAGGCAAGTGTGCTACCTACTTTACCACTGACACTGAAAATGCAGTTATGAAACTCTTTGAATGGCCTTGACAGACTATAATCTTCAGTGATTTACAAAAACAAAAAAATTAAATCAAAGGAAACCTAGCAGTTGGTATGGAGGTTTAAGGTACTTATTTGCAACAATTAAGGTTCAGTATTTGATTCTGAGCAAAGTCACTTTGGGATATTGCACATACAAACACAGCAGTTTCTTTCTTGGCTGCTCTTAAATCAAATCAAGCTCTCTTCAAAGGCTGTTGTGGCTCTATATGCCCTAACAAAAGATGTGGTTACTTGGTTAACTTTTCAAACCTCCTCTGGTTCTTACTTGGTGGATCCTAGTCCCTCTTTGACACAGGTAGCAGGTGTTGATCACACACCTGCTCTATTCATAAATCTTTCTGCGAACTACCCAAAAAAGATCAAGTACGGATACTTGGGCTTAACATGGCTAGGCTTATAAAGGATCTAGGACCACTAGCCTGGTAACTTCCTATGAACCTATGAACCAATCTCTGTGTGATGATGACACTGAGGTTTGTGTCTTACAGTCTCCTGTGAGGTCCTTGCTGGGACTTGCTTTATTTACAGAAACCTTTATTTTTTTATAAGCAAAGCCAGGCCACCTCCAGCCACTACCCTCAAGCCAATACAGGCCCTAGCCAAGTGGCTAGGTTGTCTAGTGCTGGATCCAGGTCTGTGCTGCCCTTACATTTTCCTCTAGTCCTATTCACAATCCTCAAATTTTATGAGGAATAGACAAAAATGTAAGGCACAAATCTGGGGCTTCTCAGAAATTCTGCACATTTGAGAGGCAAGATATTGGTGAATGCGAAAACTGCATTAATTTCTGCTCAACTTCTTTGCCAATAATTCTTGATAAAGGCAAAATAATGGGTAAACAAATATCCAAAGTCAGGGACAATCATTTTAATGTTAGTCTAATTCACTTAAAATGTTAACAGAATAATAAGTTTTGCATCAACAGTCATTTTCTGAACAATATGAAGTATGAAACTCTAAACCCTGGAATTATTGACTGATGGTAATCCATATCAGTTGACAAGAAAATCAAAAGCTCTATGAGTCACAGAACAAGGGATGTTCTGTAAAAAAGGTAAAGTAACTATAGCAAGCTGCTTGTTACTTTTGTATCAAGCAGCTTGCTATGGTCTCAGGGAAGACCTAACTTTTTCTTTTGGTCTTCAAGGGGGATACCTTTTTTCTTTGCTCCTCAAGCTACTCAGCAGGTATGGAAGGTGTGGGAGTGCAGTACTGGCATTTGTTAATGAAATGCTGTTTCTGCACTTTCATTTATGTCTAAAACACTGTGGCATGTAATGTGCAGTAGTATTTCAAGTAGAAAAGCTTTCTTTCTTTTTTTGTCTTCAAAGTGAAGACCTTTTCTTTAGCCATGATTCAGAACAAGTGCAAGGTCTTCTTAGGTAAGGGGTTCTATTGCATTGCTTCAGCTTAATTGGCCTAAGGCCAGCCCTGCTTATAAGGGCTAATAAATATATATTTTCCTAAGTTCATACTGCAAAACCATTACTACTCCCTTACAGGAATGGTCAGCATGTTCTTCATAGATAATCCTAGCTACACCCACTATACCTAAGAATAGCCCTCATGACAGGTTCCATAGAGCATTTTCTTAATCTTAAAAAGACTAAACAGTATCAGTGCCTCAACAAGTAAAACACTTGCCTTTAATGCTGAAGGGTTCGGTGCTTGGATTTATTTTCCAGTACTGACATTGCTTGGTTGCTGTACTTTAGATCATACCTTAACTCCCATCTACCTGAGCTGGTGGTAGTACAGGCAAATATAAAATATCACATGGCACTACTCAAAAAAGACAGTAGGAGAATTTCTCCAGTTTTCTGGCAGAATTTACCCAAGTCAGTATGAATGCCATCGTGGGTCTCCCTGAAAATAGGCTATGCCTAGTAAAACTAACACTGTCAGTAAAAATAGATAAATACATAACTTTCCCTACATAATTAATATTTATACACACTTTAAAACTGTTTCAATAGTGAGTCCTTCAAAGCATCACTTCATGCTGAGAGTTCAGTACATTCCTTTAGCAACCAATGAGAAACAATATGATAGACTCTCAGTGATAACCTAAATCACACAGTCCTATCATTGCCTGAATGTAACATGCACAATCCACATGCACCCATTGATAAGCAGACTGTGGAATTTGTGGAAAACTAGTAGTGAAGCGACTAGCAGTGAAGCTGAGCTTAATTTGTGGGCAACTTGTAGTGAAGCAAAGCTTTCTAAACACACTGCATATCTGGAATTAAACAGAGACACCCACTTCTAAGTAGTTATTGGAAATGAAATGCTAATACATTTTACTCTGAAAAGGGGTTTGAAGGAAACATCCACTGTAATTGCATACCAAATCATACAGCATCACTTGCAAAGTTTTATTTGTTATCAAGCCCAAGTAAACATCAATAGGGCAAAGGTGTTTTAAAGTCTCATACTGTACAGCTAAGATGAGCCAAACTGAGTCACCATTAGTGCTTATGCACAAATCTGCAAATGACAAATGCTGTGACATACAGGTTCCATGTAATGACAAGTGTATGTCTCCCTTTCTCCAGAAGAACAAGCACTTAGCATCATACATCACATTACATAAACATTGAAGAAGAGAAAATCAAATTATTAGAAATTCTGAGAAGACACTAAAGAGATTTACCTCAAAGTTACACAGATTGCTACAGTTACATGGCCATGAGGTAAAAACAAAGCCAAAGTACTTCCTACCATGTCATGCACATCCAGGTACTGTCTGTTAATCTAACTTTGCCAGCATAATTAGCTCTTAGCTTATTGCAGTTAGAACTGCTTTACAAAGTCTGAATAGCTTTCTGACATGACCTATCCCACTGTGGCTTTACATATTGGTACCTTTCACCATAACAGACACCTTAAATCATGCAGTAATCACCTACTTTCTCACATGTGGTACACACCAGAAAATAGCTATGATATTTCTATTTGTCATGTAAATTAATGTAGATATTTGTTATTCTTATGTACTGTCATTATCATCTTTAACTCTAATGAACATTTATATATGCAGTAATAGTACGTGCTGCAGTTCCATCTACTTTTCTAGCAAAAGTGAAATTGCCTGTTTCCATCAATTTGCAATAATTTCTAGGTTATTCTAATTAGACACCATAGCAAGGGCATACATATACTAGTACTGTAATACTCAAAAATGTTAGGATGACCTCAAGTTGGTAGATAGATTCCCATAGCTATCTAAAAGCATTTTTAATCTCCAGATAGACAGATACATTTAAGGATAGTCTGCAAAAGTGAACGCTCATATTCTCACTTCATAATCCAGGCAACATGAACATCTCCCACTGGTATCTGAGTACATCTTTTGCATCATCTATGGGATGAGGAAGTAAAAATGAAACATGTATCAGGCAAATGTCATAATGTTAGAAGAGGCAGATCCTATTGAGGCTATCAACAGAGATGTCTTATCTAAAGAAGAAAAAAACAAAAGAAGAAAAAAACAGCAAGGTTGACGGAAAGTACAAATCCACTTTACGATGTTGTTGTGTCCTTAACGCACCTTTTATTTAATAAACAAGAAACGTTTTCGCTGCAAACCCAGTTGTAGCTTCCTCAGAGTATGTTAAAACAGTGTAAAATTGATTTTTAAAAACAAAAAAGAGCGCCAAAACGTGAAGCGCTTAGGTTTTCTAAAAGGTATAGTACATATAAAAATGTATAGTACAGATAGATTGAAAGGACAATGTGTACTCCCATTTAAAACAGAGGGTGTAAAATTCCATCCTTAAAATCAAAGATATTGTAACAATAAACAAGTGTAAACTTTATGCTGACATTACATCCATTAATTAAAACATTTAAAGTATTTTGAAATAGTAATTTCCTATCCTATCAAGTTCCGTACTACGGAACGGAAAAAATTAATTCCGCTTGTCAAGCGGAGTTAAGAATGCTCATCAAGTTATGTTTATACCAAGGTATTGAATCTGCAAGAGTGGGCTAAAAAGAAAAAATAGATTGTTTAGCCCAAGATGTATGAATATGGAATTAGAAGTCAATAATCAGTTCAAAAGTTTCAAACTTTAATGGAATTGGTTTTCTAATTTAGACAAAAGAACTCTTGTGTAAGCAGTTAGGAATATGCTCATGTTGTTAAAAGTGTATCATTGTTAAAGACCAAGTGGTCAAAAAATGTGTTTCTTAGGGAAAGACAATATGGGAAAAACTCGCCCATATGGGCAGAATCTTGTTCATCCAAGGTATATAGGAAAGTGTGCTACTACAGAAAGATAGTACATTGATAACGGAATAAGTCCAAAAGTTGTACTAGGCGGTGAATATACAAAAAATAGTGACACCTGATGTGTCTTCCTCCCAACCCTGAGTGTAAGATACAAATTGGACTAACAGAACAATATGACCTAACTAGTGAAAATATTACTAATTGATTCTTCTAGATGTACAATATGTCCGTGAATATGCTATAGAAAGAAAAAGAGATGTCTTATCTAAGAATTAGAGATGTCTTATCTAAGAATACTAATTCCCTTTCACATGCCACCCCAACTATTTCCAATATGACTGTGTGAATGCAGATATATATATATATATATATATATATATATATTTTTTTTTTTTTTTTTTTTTTTTTCCTTTGGTCTCCTGTGGGCACAGGCAAATACCAAAAAGATAAATTATTTTGGGTTACAATACATACCTGAATTTACCCTATATTTCTATGATCAGTGGTAGATAAGTCCTGATAGAATCTCCAGAGATTTCAGTCTGGAAGCCAAAAGACTCTCTCATTCAGTCCTGAGCATCAGGAGGCCAATTACTCCCCTTGCTTCCTAATATCTTCTAAGCCAGGAAATCACTTGTTTCTTTACAGACTTTCCAAAACCCTCTACTAAAAGCACTCTTCATAAGATTTACAATATTTGATCTTCTTCTTCTTTTGGCTTTTCCTGATTAGGGGTCACCACAGTGGATCATCTGTCCACGTATGATTGGCAGTGGAGTTTTACAGTGTCAAGTTGCCAGCCCAGCATCCAACCTTCCACAGAAGGCACACACACACACACACACACACACACACACACACACACACACACACACACACACACACACACACACACACACACACACACACCTAGGGCCAATTCAGAGTGTCCAGTCCACCTACTGCATGTCTTTGGGATGTGGGAGGAAAATGGAGCACCCATAGGAAACCCACGCGACCACAGGGAGGACATGCAGACTCTACACAGAAGGCATCCCAGCTGAGAATTGAACCGGAACACTTCTTGCTGTGAGGCAGCAATGCTAACCACTGCACCACCATGGTCACCCCATTTGCAATATTTGATAAATGACAAAAATATAAAATAATGAAAGCTCTTCCGTAAACAATGGGGTACAGACTGGTGTTGGTAACAAAGGTCTGTCTGTAGATGGTGACTTTATATTTCAGATTTTGTAAATAAAAATGTACTTTATTTGCCAAATATGAGTAGAGTTAACGTCAAACACAGGGTTACAACTCTATAAGTGTGCAAGACAGATCCAAGAGAAAATTGTTGTCATGTTTAAGAGATTTCCAATAATGTAAGACAAGAGGGGGTATTGTGAACCTGTTTTTTGATATTGTAGTACCTATGCAAATTTTATATATTAGATGGCAAATATCAGTGGCAACATTATGTGCTTTAATGCTTTATATAACATGGCACCATTTATTCCGCTGTAGATCACATAGCTATTATAAAATGAATGCAATTAGGAAAATATAGCTAATAGCTATAACTAATTATAACTGCTTTACCAAAAATGAACTTATTACTACACATTACCCATCCATTTTAATATTATTTATTTATTTATTTTTTGACATGTGATTACTGGGAAAGTCAGATTGGGTATGTGCCCATTTTCAGCAATGGCTTTGGGAGAAAAGCTCTAAAGTATTACGAAAACATTTTAAAGCAAACACCTCTACAATTATACCAAATTAGACATTGGGCCAGATTCAATAACACCTACACTAAGTGGACACTATATGTATTCAAGAACATCCCTAACACATTATTTGTGCTTTCTAGTTACTCAGAAATATTACACAAAGTGTACATGTAGTCTATAGTTTCTGGTAACCTTTATGAATGCCTGTCAATATTTAAAGCTGCAAGAAAATCAGTAGAAAAACTAAAATTAGGAGGAAGAAGATGTGTGTTATGCCTGTGCTGTCTGTTCACTCAGAACAGTGTATAGTCACTGTATATTTGGCGTAGGCATTATTGAATCCCAAGGATTGTGTGAAAACATTGGTTAGGAATAGATACAACTTATATGACAGTGATTTAAAATTTTGAGAAATTTTAGGCAGTTTATAGAGAAATTAAAGGTAAGTTAGTATAGTGCAAACAGGAAATGAGACATGGAATGAGAAAAAAACAGGGTTTGTGTGGCATATTTAGAAAGTGAGTCAAGACATGGAAACTGATTAATGTAAGGATGTGAGTGAAGAAGGGGGAGTAAGGAGATGTAAAGTATGAATTGGTACTTATTCTTATTTAGACATACAGTTTATCTTGGGTTTGAGCAAGAACCGAGTCAGATTTTGGCTAGGAAGTCATTCAGAGTGGTTTTGAAGGACTGGGGAGGGGGCATTGACCTAATGGATACAGTTAAGGAGTTCCATGTCTTAGCAGTATGGTATGAGTACAGACCATGCTCAGGAAATGTGATAGGTTTGTAGACAGAGAGGAGTTTTTGGTCATTAGATCATAATGACTGACTAGGAACATAGTTGGGTAGAATGGTATTTAGTGCTGGACAAGCAGGAGGATGCTGGAAGATTTTATGGGTGATAAGAAGTTGTGTATATGTTAGTCGATGGGGTAGTTCTAACCAATTTAGTGCTAAACAGTGGTGGGTTATGAAAGGGGCTTTTGCTTCAAATTTAGCCACTTTATTATAGCATAGCTCAAGTTTAGATTTTTGTGATGCCTGGAGGTTAGTAAGTGTAGGAGTGCCATAAAGTAGTGAGGGGGAGGATGTAAGTAGTGGCACGTATAGTTGTAGTTGCATTGGTGAGAAAGGGTTTGGCTCCATAAAGCATACCTAGTTTTTGTTATTTTTTTTAATATAATTTTGCATATGCAGGTCCAATGTATGATTAGCATCCACTATCATCACTAATAATTTGCTTTGAGAAGTAATTTCAACGATTTTGTTATTAAAAGAGAGACGTTTGAATTTTGTTTTTTCATGGCAGAGGGATATATATATATATATATATATATATATATATATATATATATATATATATATATATATATATATATATATATATATATATATATGTATATATATATATATATATATATATATATATATATATATTTATATATATATATGTGTGTGTGTGTGTGTGTGTGTGTGTGTGAGTGTAGGTGCAACAGGTAGCACATGTACCTTTTGTGTAGAAGGCTGTGGGTTCTATTGCTAGACCAGATAAATTGAATACTAGCATGGTTGTACAGCATAAGGTGGCTGCTGCACTTCAAAGATTGCCATATTTTATATGAGAAATTAAACAAACACCTTATGTACTTGAGTTGTCAGCTTAGGTGAATGTAAAGGATTTCATGACACCTATTAAAAAGAGTAGAGGTCCCATTTAAAATACCGTTATTTATATATTATATATTATTTACAGCCTTGCATTAATTTTCCATCATTTCTATAACTTTATACATACATTTCAGTCTCTTTATTTCCATTTCTTTTCTGCCCACACCCTTTTTTCCACAACCAGGAATCTTATTTTTTTTTCAATATCTCTGCCAATATCCATTTCCCATTAAATTTTAACTCATTCATTCTTTCATTCCATATAGTCCAGATTATATAAACATCCTTCTATTTTTTTACATATTTCCCTCTTTTGTTACCATAATAACCATATTCCAACATATCCATACCTATATCCGTCATTTGCTTAATACCTTCCAGGACATTATTTTCACATAATTTTTTCCATAATATTTTCACCCTTTTACATCTTAAAAATATATGTTCTTCTGTCTCAGCTTTACCACAATAATTGTATATTCTTTTTTCTATTTTTTATATGACATATACAGTTTCACTGGCAATTCCTTTATTGATAATTTCCATGGAAAATATTTGCATTCTACGTTTCTTACCCTACTATAATCTTGTTTGTATGACTTTTATTTTTTTCTCCCTCCAACTTTTCCCATGGATAAGCACATTGGTACTTATTCATTATATCTTAATATCATCCCTTCCTGTTATATTCTGTGTTGCTTATCTTTATTTTCAATAACATAATTTTTTCTTGATAGTCTTTTAGTTCCCCATTCACATTTTCTTTCTCGCTTTTAAATGTCCTCACCCTACACCATGCTTTCTCTTATTTTATTTCATTGTTTTAATTATTAATGACTTAGATTCCACTTTTAGCCATGTTAACACTTTATGTAGATTCAGTGAAGCTACATAAACAAATGGATTTAACAAACCCACCTTCTTTTTCTTTCACATGCAACATATCTGTTATCAATGGATTTAATCTGGATCCCCATATAAATGACAGCACAAGTAACATTACATCCTTTTCGTATTTTACAGGGATCATAAACATTTGTTAAATATGCAATTTTTCACAATAATACATAATTTATATAATTTCTTACTATAAGACAACTTGTTTTCCAAAATCAACATATATCCCTTATTTTTTTTATATGCTATGCTCCCATTGCTGCATTTTGTTTCCTTACCAAATTGTATACCTAGTATTTCAATTACTTCCATATTAAACTTAATATTTTCTATTTTACCTATTATTGCTACACCTTTCTTTTTTCTTATTTAAACTTATGCCTATAGCTCACAAATACTGTTTAATTTGCTCAGTGGCTACTTCTATCCATTCTTTATCTTTTGTAATTAAACAATGTAATCTGCATAAGAGAACATAAGTGTCACTTTAATCCCTTCTATAGTCTTATATTCTGCTACTTTTAATGACATATTTATCTTGCTAACCACCACATTCATAACTGATGCAAATAAAACAATACTTGCTGGACATCTCTGTTTTAATACCACTCTTTATATCTATATTTTGACTTAACCAACCATTCACTGCAACTTTTATGCTAAAACAAAAACTTTTAATATCTTTTCAATTGTTTTATATTCTTTCATTATGTCCCATAAAACTTCACATTGTTTCATGTCAAATGCTTTACTCAAATCCCCTGCTGCGATTTTAACTTCTGATTTCCTGTTCATTATATCATCTACAATTTCTCTTATTATAATTAATAACTGTTGACTTCCTTTTCCCTTTTTCACAAATATTGTTGTTCCTAATAATTTATTTAATTTAGTCTCCAGACCCTTCTCTATTATCTTCAAAAAGTCTTATAACCTGAGTTAGATAAAACTAACACTCTCCAATTTCTTATATCTTCTTTTTCCCCCTTTTTCAATATAAATTTTATAGCTCCAACATATATTTCTTCTTGTCCTAAGCCTTCATCTAACCATTCATTTAATACTTCAGCAAAGCACTTTTGGCTAGGCTTATATAGACCCCAGTGCTGATAGCCTAGTGCCTACTTGTGAACCTATGAACCTATGCCACTCTAACATGTCTTTATACATATATTCTATCCCATCCAGTTCTGTTACTGATTCAACATTTACTATTTTCAATACACCATTCACTTCTTCCATTGTTGTTTCTCTAAATTTTTGTTAGCCTGTTTTGATATATATTTTTAAATTTCCACTTGCGTTTTTTTTCATCTTATTTTCTTGAAATGTCTTTTCAATATATTCTTTTATTTCTTTCATTATTTCTTAAATTTTAACACTTTTCCTCTTACATTTCTTAGTTCTCTTATTATTATTTTGTTTTCTTTTACTATTCTATTTAAATAAGGTGCTACTTCTTTTTTCCTTTGCAACAATACTGTTGTTTAAACAGCATCCTTTTAATCTTCTCTTGATTCATCTCATATATTTCCATCTATCTTAAAAAAATAATCTTTCTTACGTCTTACTAAATCTCTAAAAGCATAATAGCTTACTTCATTGTATTTGTTTCTTCTCCTCTTTTCTTTTTAAATTTTGTCATTCTGAAAAAAAAAACATTTCTTATACTTTTCTTTAATACTTATCCACCAAGATGTTCAGTTCTTGTAAAATTCCCTCATACCTACACAATATTTCATAATTGCCTAATCCTTTCTAGATCTTCCTTATTGAAATCATTTAATGTAATCTTTTAAATCTTTACCTATTTTATATATCCCTTTCTTTCTTGAATTTCTGTCCAAATTGCCAAATTATTTGAAACTCCTGTAACGTTTATACTTTCTTGTATAATTGTCAAACTTTCTGAAATCATGAAGTACTCTATCTCATTTCTTAGATTATTTATTCTGTAAGTCTACTGTTTATTGTCTCATATACACAGCTTTCCATTTTTAATAATTTCTGACATTATTTTAACATCACCACCTTCTTTTTTCTTTTTCTCAGGTAACAATTAAAATCCACCACTAATATTAGTTCCATATTACATAATCTAAGATTTGTTTCAACATCCATTCTCTTTCTTTCTTCAACACACATGCATACCCCAATATAATTCCATAAATCTGCTTTTTCCATCTCGCTTCTATAGTTGTTACCCTTCCCAATATTACCAAGGAAACATCCAAAATTCCTATTGAGCTTTTACATAATTTTCTTATACCTGAACATGTTTCCTGTCCTATATTCCAAATAATCTCACCTCCCCATAACTTTTCTATTTATAATCTAATTTTCTGTCAAAATTCTTGTATCTTCAAGTATAATAATATCCATATCAAGTGGTATGCACCATTCCAATACACTTAATCTTCTTTTTATATTCTTTATACTTTTTATTTGTATGACTAAAATTTTCATCTCTTATTTTATTAATTTATTTTTTCTTTCTATTCCCCCTTTGCTTTTTTATTTCCATTCATATTTTAGCCTTTAAATTTCCCCTTTCTATATTTTGCCCTTTTCTCATTATATTTTTCCTTCCTTTAATCAGTCTACAACTAATTTATTCTTCATTATTTGTTTCTATCATTACTTTGTTTCCTTTTTAGATCTTTTTATCTTTTACTTCTCCACATTCTACTAACTTATTGTTACCTATTGTTGTCTATTCATCTTGTTCTTTTTCCTAGATCACTTTTACTTTTCTTCTCTTGCTCTCTCTCATTCATCCTCATGGTTTCTACCCACTTTCTCATTATATTCTTCTGTATATGCCTTGCAATCTGTTCACAAATTACCTAATTTTTTCACATTTAAAACATTCCAATTCATGACTTTTTGCATTGTGCTCCACTTTGCCACAAATATAACATTTTCTTTTGTCACAATTATTAAATGATTACTTTTTCTACCAAAAACAATTTTTGTTGCTCTCAATATTTACAGTGCATTTCCACCCACATTTATCATACTTAGAATATATACTATTCATTCATTTTCCATTTTTAATACAACACCACACTCCAATCCCCCAATCCATAACCCTCTATTGTCATAAATGTAATGTCCATAACATCTTTACATACAGTCTTTAAATAGTCTATGAGTGATTATTTTCCTACTTTAGTTCAAAACTGGACATAGATTTTCTTTTTTGTCTCCTATTAAATGCTTGTAAAACATGCATGTTCCATGGATTACAGTTTTGCTTTAACTAATATTGTTAGAAGAATTTTTCTATACTGTCGTAATTCAAATACAATGTCACACAAATTATCTTTATTAATATCAGTGAATGCTCTTATCTCTTCATGTTATCCCAAATGTTATACCCTTCCAACTCTTTTTCTTCTTTACAACTTACTCTTACTAAATGTTTTTTCTCCTTGATTCCGTTTTCATTTCTTCTCTTCTTTTCTTTCTCCTTGTTATAGCATCTATGCATACAACTTCTCTATCACTTCCTTCACTCCTTCTTCTTTAATTTTCTCTGTAATATCTCTCCATAAAATTGCCTTCTCATTTTCTGGCTCACTTTGGCTAATTAAGTCCTGCATATAAACATCCTGCAGCCTTCCTTATTGGAGGGTTCTAATAATACATCCTTTCTGTGTTTTGATGTCCCCCTCAAACAACTGCTGCTTGAAAAGTCCTTCTGAGTCTTGCAAAGGTACAGCCACTTTTACAATAATCTACAAGTATGATTCTCCTTTCTTACTGCATGTAGGCACATACTTGGGTGTCCTTGCACTATGCACATCTTCCTTTTGTAAAGGCTCAACTGCCTTCACACTCAATACATCCTCTGCTCTCTCTTTTACTGTAGTCTCCTGTCCAAACTCCACATTTTGACCTGCTAACTCTTCTAAAACATTATTGTCTCTCATACTCCTTCCTGCTTCTCTCAGCTGCCACTGTACCCAGAATGAAAGCAGGAAGAGCACAGCAAACAGTGTTGCCACTTGAAAAGTGTAGGGGTTCTTTATTTGTACAACTATTTACAATTTATATATTTATAAATAATTTATATTAACTACTATCTTCCTTCATTATTAACGTCTTTTTACTTATGTGTAGACCATCACACTTTTTTCCATAACCAAATCTTCATTTTTCTTATAATGTTTGATAGTATCCACTCCACTTTCCATTAAACATAATCTAATTTAGTCTTCCATTCCAAATTATCCATATAATACAAAACATTTTTACCCAAATTATTGACATATCCCTGGATTCACTATGCCCTGCATGGCGTGCAGGATCAATGCAAGAGCTCGACCAGGCAATATGTCTGCCGTGCAATCCAGGAACAGCCTGCAGGGGCATGCATGAGAGCTCCTGCACTAATTCTGCATGGACAAAGTCCTTGTATGCAAATCATCCCATATGCAGAAGACATCCATGCAAATGAGGTGATGTTGTGATCCAGGAAGCCTGTGACCATCCATGCAGGACTAGTGCAATCAGTAGAAATGTACTCGATTAGTAACCGAGTATATTTCTGCCAAATCCAAAATGGAGCTATGACAGCTCAAAATAAAGGGTGCATATCATGTAGTAAGCATGCCAATGGCCAAGTATAAGGCCACTGACATTGCAAACAATACAAAAATAAAAAAAATCAACTTTTTTTTTTTTTTAGCCGATCTCGGCTGTTTAAGCATAGGGCAGAAGCACGCAAAAGGGATTGGGGGAAAATAAGAAATAAAATCTAAAATAAGCATTCTAACTAAAATTAGTATTCTGCCATGCAAGTCAATGGCAGGCAGAAGACTACCTGTCCAGTGAGTATTGGTTGCAATGGGATGAGGCTCAGTGTGAGACATGTAATTATGCATTAGCAGGCAATCCTATGCAAATGAGGGGAAGGATAGTGAATCCCAGTTTTCCCCAGCATGTGAGTCCAGTCCCAACAGTGTAAGAGTAGGAATAGCTTGGTGCAAGCCTAGGAGTTAGGTGACATCATGGGAGTGTGTGTCAGGCATACTGTAAGTGGATTGGAGCCCTGTGGCTCGGGTCTGCTCCTAGCTTAGCACAGCTAAGCTAGGGGGTGTGTCTAAACCTGCCTAGCAGTCTTTACAAGGCCTAAGCAGATGTGCTTGCCACGTACTGGGTTTTATTTATTTATTTATTCATTTCAGTTTGGTGACCGGGGTAGTCCACTGGGCCCATGAGTGCCCGTTTTCAGTGGCGGCCAGGGGAGAAAAGCTCCAATATAACATAAACATTAAAGATTCAAAAGTAAGTTACAAAAATAAAGCACAGTTTACATGAATATACATCCTGTATCAGGCTTAGTCGACAAAGATAATTTTGATGTATCTGGAAGACTGTACTGTAGGGATTAATTTGAGAAATACCTTCATAACAATTGAAGTGTAGTAACATTATACATAACAATCAATTAAAGTAAGGAAACACTTTACATGCATTCATTTGACATAAGAAGCTATGTACAATATTTACAATGTAGATATAGTATCTTGCGAAGCAATTGCAGAGAGCTTGAGACAGCTCAGGGAAATAGTTGTTGGGATGTTAAAGAGATTAGGAGTCTAGGAGTAACACTTCCTTAGGGCAGTTGTTAGAAAGAATTAGACAGGGTGAAAGCAAGTGCATTTCCATTTGGAGTACAAGTAAGTGAAAAGCTGGGTTTTACAGTTTTCTAAGTTAGTTATTGTCCTAAGAGTTGATGGGAGAGAATTCCATTTCTTGCCAAGTGAGAAACAGAGGAGAAGATGGCCAGCAGGCCATTTTGGTTTGTGGATAGTAATTAGGTTTTTATTTTCAGATCTAAGAGGTTTATTGGGGATGTAGGGGGGAAGCATGTTTATTAGAGCTGGACATTTATTTGGGTGAAATACAAGTCTGTGTGCTGTGGTAAGTTGGAGGTAGTCTATGTAAGTAGGGAGCTCTAGCCAGTTTAGAGAATTAATGGTATGGCAATGAAGGGTGGAATTTTTGGATCTGGAGGCAAATTTGGAGATTTTGTTATAGCAGTTTTCCAATTTAGAGGTTTAGAGGTGTTGGTAGCGGTCAGGTTAGTTAGAAGAGGGGCTCCTTATAGCAGGGATGGGAGGAGGTAGGTAGTAGCTAAAGTATGTCTAGTAGAGTTTGAGAGAAAGAGGTTGTTCCTATAAAGCATACCTAGCTTTTGGTGGGTTTTCTTTATATTTTGTTGGATATGGATATTGAACTTGAGGTGTTCATCAATAGTAATGCTAAGAAGTTTTGCAAATGGAACCACTTCAATGGGAGAGTTGGAATGGCTAAGGACTTTAAAATGAATTTTTGTCAAAAGAAAAAGTCTTGGAGGGAGAGAAAAGTAGAATTTTAGATTTATTTGCATTTAGAGACAGGTGATTTTGTTGCATCCAGTTTTCAGTAGTATAAAAATTAGCAGGAGGAAAACAAAAAACAGAAGTTAAACAGGAAGTGGCAGCAATGTGCACATTTGAGCACTCTGTGTGGTGCACCCCCGGGGCTTAAACAGGAAGGCAATGGGAAGGGAAAACAGCAGTAAGGTAATCAATGAGTACTACCTTACCTGCCAGTTGAAATGTATCAGAATCAGCCAATTACACAGACAGCAGAACAGCCCAGCCCAGAACACTACTATAAACTATGCCAACACCTACCCCTCTGTTTTTTCCCACACTCTACACCACCGTTATAAACAAGTGGATAACTTTTAACACTCACAACAGCAAAATGTTAGGGGCTGTAATAGCTATCATGCAACTTGTGGAAGAAACTGAGGGTGGTGAGGATGTGAATGGAGCTAAGCAACCCACAGTGAGGAGATGGAGAAGAGTGTACAGACCCAGGGTAACCTACTTAGGGCTACATGAGCTGGAGATAGTGGAGCACTATAGTGTGGACAGAGACCTTCTACAGCAAATTGTTGAGCTGTGCTGGCCATGCCTGACACAGAACTAACAGAGGGGAACCCATCCCAGTGGATACCAAGGTATGTGTACGCCTAAGAATACTAGCTACAGGTACCTTCCAAATGCCAACTGGGGATATGATGGGGATTTCACAGGCATCAGCATCCAGGGTACTCCACTAGTTCCTAAATGCCATGTCAGCACATGCCGGTGAGCACGTATATTTCCCCAACACCCATGAGGCATTGGCCAGCAATATGCGTCTCTTCCACCAAATAGCAGAATACCATGAGGTAGTGGGTGCAATAGACTGCACGCACATATGCATCAAAGCACCATCCAGTGAGCGGGCTAGGGTCTACATCAACCGCAAAGGCTTCCCCTCCATCAACTGCCAGGTTGTGTGTGATGCCCAAGGCATAATAATGAACATGTGTGCTGGCTACCCTGGAAGCTATCACGATTCCCACATCTGGCATCTGATGCAGCTGTGCCAGAGATTTGCCAATGGGGACATCCCACATGGTCACCTAGTGGGGGATGCTGGATATGCACTGGAGACATGGCTGATGACACCCATCAGAAATGCACACACACCCGAACAAGAACTCCATAATGAGGCACACGCACAAACAAGAATCATAATAGAGTGCGTGTTTGGGATGCTCAAGTCACGGTTCCGGTGCCTGGACACATCCAGTGGAGTCTTGCAGTACTCACCAGCTACATGTACCCAAATTGTCCTTGTATGTGTCATGCTACACAATATGATCCTGTGGAAACAGCTGCAGCAGGAACAGCACGGGGCAGGGCCACACAGCCCCCCACTATTGCCAAGGCCTGCACAGGCACAGAGTGACTCAGAGGAGGAACAATCTGAGCCTGCCCCAGTAGGCAGAAAGAGGTGTACCCAGTATACCCTGGCCTTGGCAAAGAGGCAACGCATAGCACATACACTGACATGGGAGGGACCAAGGGAATAACACCTCTCTCTGACTCTCACATACAGTAAAAGGGATGCCAAACATTACACTACCTGTGCCTAACCATGTGTAGGGAGTGTACTATGCGCATCTGACATAGGCAGCCCTGCAGCACCACCCTGAATACTGGGACACCCACAAGGTAAGTGACTCACACATGCCAGTCGGGGGGGGTCACATACCCAACAACAGTCACAGCCAGGAGGACAGGTGTAGACAAACGCAAACAAATGCTGTACTATGGCCTCTGAATGAGACCTATGGGTAACCCCCCAGTGGGATGTCAGTTGTGAAGGCTAGGAAGTCAGAAACTAATATGTAGGTAATTAAAAGCTAAAATCTGTAGTACACTGCTATGCTCTAGCCAGCACGATAGATAAGACTACAGACTGAAATGGAGTACCCGACATACCAGTACAGTCCTAGCAAATGTGTACAAATGTCAGGTGTGCCCCCCCATTCTACGTAGACATATAGTAACAGTCAGGTGTGCCCCCCAATTCTGTGCTGAAACATAGAAATAGTCAGGTGTGCTCCCCCATCTTACATAGAAATATAGTAATAGTCAGGTGTGCCCCCCCCCCAATCCTGTGTAGAAATGTAGAAATAGTCAGGTGTGCCTCCTCATCCTACTTAGAAATATAGTAACAGTCAGGTGTGCCCCTCAAACTTCTGTAGACATGTAGAAACAGTTAGGTGTCGCCCCCCCCCCCACTATGCAGAAATGTAGTAATAGTCAATGCCAAATGATTGATGGATACCCTGCAGAGACAACATGCTACCTGTTGGTGTACAACACAAAGGTCAGCACTGCAGTACAAACTACCTGGACTTGATCCACACATGCAATACAGACGGCATGCTCACACACTTAGAGAAATGAAGGCAATGTCAGTCAACAACATACTGAAAGGTCATACTGTGCATGCTCACACACAAACACATAAAGGCCATGTCTGCAAACACCAGTGGACCAGACATTTCTGGCAGTTGCAGTTGTTAGTGCAGACACTTGTCAGTATGCACCACTCATGCCTTGCACACACAGTGGATAGGAATACAGACATATATGTAAGGACAACACACTATAATAAGCCAAAGGTAGACGGACATAGATGTGTGGAAGAGGGTGACCGTGACAAGGAGCCATCCAGGCCTGTCCCACCCAACACACAGCCAAAGGGCCTCAAACACATGAGGTGCAGATTTCACTCACTGCAGATACTAGCCACCAGTATCTGTCAGCATTACAGACTATGTGGTGCACGTGCCAGCTGTGCAACATGAGTGTACAAGGAAGTAGTCATCTGGCAGCTGTATACACATACCTGTATGTCCCCGCATGTGGCATGTCAACCCCTATATGAATGGGTTATGGCCCATGCACACATGCTGCCCTCCCCATAGCCCTACTATGACAAGCCTGCTGAGGTCATCCAATGTGAAATATACCTTTGGGAGAGTTGTAGCCCAGAAATCTCCGTGGTGTGTTTCATAACTGTGTACTGCTGAAATGTGATAATCTAGTTAGGTAGGAGTTTGAATCCCAAACTTGCAACTGTGTGTGTGTATTTGTGTGCATGTCTTTCTGAATGTGTAGAGAGCAATGCTTTTTAGGGTAGTCACACTCCCAACAATTCAAATGCTCAACCTTGGCAAGGCTGCTGATGTCATCCACCTAGAAATAAACCTCTGGGAAGGTTATAATCCAGTAATCTCTATATTGCGTCCTGTAACTGCATACTCCTGTCATGTGATAAAGTGGTTATGTAGGTGTTCTAATCCCAGACATTGCAAGTGTGTGTGTGCGTGTGTGCATGTGTGTGTGTGTGTGTTTGTGTGTGTGTGTGTGTGTGTGTGTGTGTGTGTGTGTGTGTGTGTGTGTGTGTGTGTGTGTGTGTGTGTGTGTGTGTGTGTCTGACTCTGTCTGTGTAGAGAGCAATGTGTTTTAGGGAACTCACACTGCTTACAAGTCATATACTCAACTTTGGCAAGGCTGCTGATGTCATCCACCTAGAAATACACCTCTGGGAAGGTTATAGCCCAGTAATCTCAATATCATGTCCTGTAACTGCGTACAGCTCTAGTGTGATAAAATAGGTTGCTGTTCTAATCCCAGACATAGCATGTGTGTGTGTGTCTGTCTGTCTGTGTAGAAAGCAATGCCTTTTAGGGTACTCACACTGCCTACAAGTCATATACTCAACTTTGGCAAGGCTGCTTATGTCACTCACCTATAAATACACCTCTGGGAAGGTTGCAGCCCAATAATCTCCAGAGTGTGTGCCATAACTTAACTGTGTACTACTGTAGTATGATTTAGAACTGTGTTAGGTTTCCATCCCCACCCATGGCGGTTGTGGATGTTTTGTGTGTGTTACAAGGTCTGTGTAGAGAGCAATGCATTTTAGGTTAGTCACACACAATACATTTCAAATGGCCTACTTTGGCAATCCTGCTGACGTCATTCATTGTGAAATATACCTTTGGGCAAGGGGTTTCCCAGTAATCTCCATGGTGCATCCTATAACAGCTCCATGCTATAGTGTGATATAGACCTATAGACCTCTGTTAGGGGTTCTATACCCATACATGTGAGTTGTGGATATTTTGTGTGTGTGTGTCACTGTCTGTGTAGGAAGCAACACATTTTAGGCTAGGCACATGCAGTACATTTCAAATGGCCTACTTTGGCAATCCTGCTGATGTCATTCAGTGTGAAATACACCATTGCAGAAGAAGTACTCCAGTAATCTTTGTGGCATGTACTATAACTGCATAGTGCTGTAGCGTAATAAACTAGTTAGGGAGGGGTTCGACATGACAGGTGTGTGTGTGTGTGTGTGTGTGCGTGTGTGCGTGTGTGTGTGTGTGTGTGTGTGTGTGTGTGTGTGTGTGTGTGTGTGTGCACGCGCGTGGGAGTGTGTCTAACTCATATCCTGTGTGGAGGTGGTTGTAAGTGTTTCCACCATACAGGGATAACAGATGTGAAATAGCTGAGAGGCTGCCATGCAAAGCCATACCCATACATGTGACATCAAGGCCAGGCAATCACAGTTAGCAACCCCAGTATTACCCACAGCACACTCTCAACCCATGTGTCATACACACACACATGCCTAGGCAACAGCCAATATGTGGGTAGTATACTGCATATTGGCCACTGATATGATAGCAGTGGGCTACCGAGGGCATGGCACCCTGTCCATCTGTCCAATATGCACGTACATGCAGACAGTGCACCTCCCCCCATGTTCCCCAATGGACACCTACAACACCTGTGGTGCCATCACATATGACCCACAAAGGAAATAATGTGCCTGACAACATGCCCTGTACAGACAGATGCAACTGACACCAGAGAATACCGTTAGCATACTATCAATGTAGGTGCAGGGTAAACCTGCTGCCCATTACCAGAACCTGTCACAGGTGGGCAAGACTGGCACATCTGCTGATAATCTGTGTTCACAACATTGGCCAGACAAATGTCACTGTACATGCATGTGGGAGGTGTGCACATTCCAGACACCATCCATGTCATGGATGAAGGAACACATACATGGCAAGTGATGCACAGCATTGGCCAGACACAGTAGTCACCCAGGTGACTGAATGGGGGATACAATACCCACCTGTGTGGACAAATGCAGAAACTACAGCGCTGAGCCACAATGCAGACCATTGTCATGTGGCCGGATACCAAGGTATACCCATCACTTAGCCTTGTATAGCTGGCTGGCACAGTCGACCACCACACACCCTTGCAGACATGCACCCATGCATGTCAGTACTGGCACCCTGTGTGTTTGTGTGTGTGTTGTATGGTACGTATATTCACATCCATGTTCACTACAACCTCCATTGGCATACTGAAGCATGCTGTCTGATGTTAGACAACTCCTCATACCCTTTGCCCACACAACCTTTGTATGACCCATGTGGTGCATGTGATACCTGCACAGTGATGTGTTGTGGCAATCCCACTACTGGTGAATTGTACTCCTAGCCCTGCCAAGTGTGTCAATGTGTGTGCGTCCCAGTAAGAGTGTGGCTGTGTTGATGCTGGCACCTGTTCATGTGGACAGGCACGTGTACATCATCTACCATATAGCTAAGGTATCCCTGTTGCAGATGTCACTCACCATCATATATATATGTTCTGAGGTCTCCACAACAGGTAACCCACGTGGAGCATCCTATAACTGTATAGAACTGTGATAGCACAACATAGTTGTCATGGGATTGATACCCTGTGCTGGTAGGTGTGTGACACAAACAAGCATAGGTTTTACTCTCTCACACCTCCCTGACTTGTTTTTGCCTCTGTCTGCCTCTCCCACTCTCTCCCTGGTGGATGTGTAGACCTACACCTGCTTTGCTTATGCAGCAGCATGTGTATTTTAAGTGATGCTCATGATCAGCTGATGGCCTTTGCACGAATTGCAGGCCCCCCATAGCTAATTGCATGTGGAACAGCTGTGGTAACATTCCCATAGCCAATTGCATGGAAACACACTCCAATATCTAGGGACATCATGTTGGTGTAGGCACAGATTTCATTCACTGTGAGCAGGAATTAGATCTGTTGTTTGGCAAACAGCATCTCAGATGGATTGGGGAGTTACCTCTAACAGCATACACTGTGGAAACAGGCCAAAACACAGGAGGAGATGTGCCTGACCTGACTACAGACTGTAAGTGCTGCTATACTGCAGTTGGAGTAATGTTGGTTTAACAGTGTGTGTGTGTGGATATGGCTGTCCTACATGTCTCAATACCTGCCATGTCCATACTATGTTTATAAGGAATCCCCATCTGCAGGGTCATCTGCAGACTGGGCAGTGTGTTGTGCCTTTGGTTTCATGTGTTACCCGTGGAGCATCTATCTGTGGACTGCAGAAGGTAGTGTGAGGATTGCAGTCTGTAGATGGTGAAACCTATGACAGTTACCAACTATATATCCCTCATAGGACATATGTTGCAACAAACCCTGTTACAACAGTAAATGTATAAGGTTATCACAGCAACATGTCAATACTGGCCCTGTGTATGTGCTTTCAACCACAACTATGTCAACCTTTGTACATATGTCATGCATGAAGAGGTGCATATGTGCTGGACACCATAATTAGTGTCATCATATCTGATAACAAGCCAGGGAGATATCAGATTGCTACACATGTCATGTACAGTAGGAGTTATATTTGATGACATAACCTGGACATAGTGTGGTTGTTTGTACAGTACTGAGGTCTGTGTACTTATGGTGAATGTCGACAGTGTGTGTATTGTTAATATGTACCTTGGCCTGTGTACAGACTATGGTAGTTGTCAACGTCCTACATCCTGTCCTGTCTGATGTTACATGCTGCTCCACTGTATGTTACCGTATTGGCTTACATGTTTGTAGGGCCATACACACACATGTCCCATACCACAGTCAGCCATCAGATCAAACTGTGTAGCGGCCCAGTATATGTTGGGTTAGTGTGTGAGTGGCACATATGAGGATGGTGTTGAACAGATAGTCCATATACTGTAATATTATGCTAGCTTGCCATATGTGGCTGTGGCTGTGTTCTCATTGGTTGTGGTTATGCACTTTCACACAGGTGTATCTTACCCTGTGCTGTGACATGCCTGTACAGCTTGCTATATATGCAGGTACATGTGCATTCCCCCATAGGAGATGTAGGTCATTGTTGAGCCAGTCTGCCTGAAGCCTGCACAGTGTATTGTTACATGCCTAGCATCTTAGTGTACTTATCCAATAAGATGTCATGTGCAGATATTTGCCAGATGTACTGCTGCCCGGCCTCCCTTAAAAGTTATGTATGTCAGACAGAGCAGTGTGATGCTGCACATATGTACATATGTATGCCAATATCTAGTGGGTATTATGTGGACATGGCACCCCTGTACCAGTGGTTATTATTTGTCAGGCCAGACAGGGGTGTGTGAATGCATATCCTATTGTGGCAAATGTATACCAGTCGCTATGTGTTATACCCATCTACATGGCTGTCTACATCCATATTATCAGGCATGGTACACATGTTTTGCACTAAGGGGTTATGTGTATACCTCTGGACTGTATAGAGTGTGTCAGAATGTCCACATATATTGGCCAATATCTCTGCCGCAGTCCACAGGGGCATTATGTGCTAGCAGTGGTACTTTACAATGATGTCCTTAGGATGCCTGTCAGTAGCCAAAGGCACACATGTTATAAGTAGATGTTACCTCCCACACACACCATGTCTGTGAAGACAATCCCAATGACAGTATCAATAGTCTACTAATATACCTGATATACATGCCTGACATCCCCTTGCACTACGACTTTGGGCTGGGGTAGGGCTACACTCCATGTCCAGGACATATGGTGGAAATATATGTACATATGATTATCCAGATATCTATATATATATATATATATATATATATATATATATATATTTATATATATATATATATATATATATATGATTACACATGTGTAGTATTTCCAATTACCACTGTCATGGCAACCACCTACTATAAATTCCTACATCATGTGGGCATGGTCCCTTTACATTTCCTGTGTGATGGACATCCTTCCTGTGTGTGGGCATCAGTGTTATAGACAGCAGGTAGCAATGCCTCTTACTGGAGAATTGGCACACTCGGGGAAGCCACATATTTGTAGGAGGTTCTGGAACTACAGACAGAGAGTGAGTACAGGTGTTATACTTTGTATAGTACTGGTGTTACAGGGTGTGTGTGTACATACTAGTTTACCTTGGAATGCAGTCTGTCTGCATAGCTCACAACTGTGGGCCTATCCTCTTGCTGGCCAGAGGTATGCCTATCATGTTTTGTCTGTCCACCACACAGGTCCTGTGTCAGATAGTACACTGGCAGTGTGTGTGTTGAGCGCTATTAGTACATGGCTGCATCCATTTCTGTTTCTAACCTCAATTCCCTGACTAAGGGTATGTTGCAGACTATACTGTAACACCAGCAACTTGTATAGCAACAGTTTTCCGCATATGTGCCTGTGTTCCAGCCTCTGTCCTCCACCTACATACCAAGCTTTGCACATATGACATGCTGTTGGGGGTTGTTCACTAGTGGGCTGTGAGTATATCACACTGCCATTGCTGTCATCAGTTCACTGCTGTTGTATCCCCCACACATACAGTGGGGCTGGGGTCATATATGTGTGGGCGTCACCTACACAATACATGTGTGCCCTTATGCACTCCAGAGGCCAGTGTATGTAACAGTGGTACATGGCCCTGTATTATTGAGTCTGGGGGGAGCACCATAAATGACCTAGGTGGTTACAAAATGTGGAGGTATCAGGGGTGAGCTGCTTTAAGGTATCTGGATGTACAGTACCATATACTTCACTTATATTTACATTACTTACATGAAGTGGGTTAACGCAAGCCTACTGCCTCCTGCCATACAGACTGTTCTGTTTGTCAGTGTGCTCTTGATGGTGTCAATTATGCCTTGTTATTTAACAGTTACAATGCATTTGGTCACATGACATATTTACCACCTTGTGATTTTATTCAGAGTGTAAACAGAGGCTGCTGAACTATACACCTGCATTGCATACTGTTGATTGTTTGGTATCCTGTGGCCCAGTCTGTCTTTACTATTGTACAATTTGAAGGGCTTGGCCTGGACAGCAACAGTTGTGAACCTTTCCAGACTACTGTATCAGTGTAACTGTTTCACAGTTGCATTACTCTGTTTATATGGATGTCAGTGTCTGAACAGCTATATGACATGGCATATAGAACTGTAATAGTACACAATCAAAGGTTTTACATTTTTGCAAACCTGTGTGTGGTGTTTTTCCTATGACCTCTCTGTGAGTATATGTTGCAGGCAATGATTGTCATTTGTACATGGCCACAAGATGTTAACAGTAAGCAACCCCATCTGTATTATGTCAGGCTGGTATTGATAACATATCATGTAGTACAGTCTGGCTACCATATTGAATGTATAATGTGTAAGAAATAAACAGTCCTATGATACATATACACAGACACATGTATGCAGATACTTATATACGTAGATATATATATATATATATATATATATATATATATATATATATATATATATATATATATATAGCTATATATGTAACTACACATACATACACAGAGGTATGACTAGGAAGATACATAATTAGAGGGTGCACACCATACTGAACAGCCAGTAAACCTACAGTTGCAGCCTCATCCGATGGACAGTGTATAAGTCACCCATACCACAGACAATTGTTGCCTGACACATATACCCACAGAGAAGTCAAAGGATGTAACACAACACACGGGTTTGTATACATAGGAAATGTTCAGTTGTGTACAATTACTGTTGTATATGCCATGTCATACAGCTGATTATGCTTTGACATACATACAAACAGAGTAATGCAACACTCAAACAGATCATTTATTACAGTAATCCGAAAACATCACATCTGTTGGTGTCCATGCCAAGGCCTTCAAGTAGTAAAACAGGAAAGACAGACTTGGCCCAAGCATAACAAGCAATCAACAGTATGTAATGCAGATGTATAGCCCAGCGGCCTCTAAATACACTCTGCATGCAATCCCTAGGGGAAAAGACCTGGGTTGACACTATGGGTGGTATCTGTCACATAACAATGCATAACTGAAATCATCACAATCACACTGATGGCAGTAAGCAGTAGGCCAGCAATGTTCACAAGGTACAATGTAAGGTGATGTACATCCGCATACCTTAAAGCAGCTTACTACTGGTATTCCTCACATGTTGTAACACCCTAGGATACTTATGGTGCATGCCCCCCATACACTGACTTACAGGGACATAGCACACTGTTACATACACTGACCTCTAGAGTGTAGAGGTGCACACATGTGTTCTGAAAATGAAGCCCACATATATATGGTGCATATGGTCTGTACACCATTATTTATTGACATCATATCTGATAACAAGCCAGTCAGATAACAGACTGCTGGACATGTTGTGTGTAGTAGGGCCTGTTTCTGAGGACATTACTTGGACATTCTGTGCTTGTGTGTACAGTAGTGTGGTCTGTGTATGTAGGGCAGGGGTCTGCAGCCTTCACTATCCAATGAGCCATTCCTGACCCCTCACCCACCCAACTAAATTCATTGGGAGGAACAACAGCTATCTGACTCCTAAAATGAAGATAGCAGCACATATACGGTTTCATGTATAGTTATACTAAATATAATATAACTAAGTGTATAAGAACAATACCTAACATATGTCCGTAATTGTGTTCCTGTGTTGGGATTGTTTGATCTGTGTTTGTGTGTGTGTGTGTGTGTGTGTGTGTGTGTGTGTGTGTGTGTGTGTGTGTGTGTGTGTGTGTGTGTGTGTGTGTGTGCATCCGTGTGTGTGTGTGTGTGTGTGTGTGTGTGTGTGTGTGTGTGTGTGTGTGTGTGTGTGTGTGTGTGTGTGTGTGTGTGTGTGTTGTGCGGTAGAGTGTCCATTAATCCTCAGAGTTACAAGGAGCCACTACAGCAGGGTTGAAGAGACACATGTGGCTCCAGAGCTGCTGGTTGCAGACCCCTGAGTTAGGATGATTGATGACTGTATGTGCATTGCGCTTATGAACCATGGGCTCTGTACAGACTGTGGTAGACGCCATTTTTCTCTGTCCTGTTCTCTCTGATGTTACATGCTGCTCCAGTGTTAAGCTTGTGTATCATATGTGGCTGTGGCTGTGTTGACATTGGATGAGTGTATGCATTTTCTCACAGGTGTCTGCTATGCTGTGCTGTGACCTGCATGTCAAGCCAGCTATTATTGAAGGTACATGCGTATTCTCCCATACAATATGTATTCCAGTGTTGTGGCAGTCTGCCTGTGGTTTGCCCAGTGCTTTGTGATATGCCTAGCAGCCTATTGTAATTACCCAGTGTGCTGTTATGTCCAGTTACTTGCAAGACATACTGCAGCCAGGCCAGCATAACTTTTGTGTATTTCTGACAAAGCACTGGTATGCTGTACAGATGAATGTCACTATCTACTGGGTAGTATGTGGCCATGTGTACTCAGCACCACCAGATATTATGTGTCAGGACAGACTGACGTGTGTGCATGCATACACTGTGTGGGCATATGTACTCCAGTATTGTTGTGATATACCCTTGTACATGGCTAGTGACATACACATTGGGAGGTGTGGTCCACATGTCTCACATAAAGGGGACATGTGTACACTTCTGGACTGACCACAGAGTGCCAGACTGTCCACATACATTGGTCATATTTGTGCTGTAGTCCACAGGATCATTACTGTGCTAGCTGTGGTACTGTATTATGATGCCCTCAGGATGTCTGTCCATAGCCAATGGTGCACATGTCTACAGCAGATGTGACCTCCCACATCCAACATGTCTGTTAAGACACCCCTATGACAGTAGCAACAGTTTACATGTATACCTGCAATACATCCATGACATCCCCTTGCACTAAGAGGTTGGGACTACTGGTGCTGAGGTAGGATTCCACTCCATGTTCTGGACATATGGTAAACATATATGTGTACACATATATCCACATATCTATATAGATATATATACACATATACATATCCACATACATATATGGACATATGGGTCCACGACAGAAGAATGAAACGCTGGATCACCGACGACCGCATCACCGAGATGACATCGCCGGTCATGGACCCGGACATATACATATCCACATACATATACGGAGATATATGTACACACACACATATATATATATATATATATATATATATATATATATATATATATATATATATATATATGTAAAGACAAACTGGAGAACATAAAATAATAATAATAAAAAAATATAAAAATAAAAAATAAAAACAATATAAGAATTTATTGAAGTAAAATTAGCGCTTTCATGTATAAAATACGCTTCTTCAGATCTAACAGAATAACTGCCCAAAACTCCCTTCTTTATATATCATCAAATTTCATCAATCAAGTGCATACTCTAATATAATTGACAATTAACAATTAAGTTAACACAAGAAACATTATTAACTGGTTCCTACTTTCCATTTTATCTGTATACTTGATATATACTTAAAAATCTTTACATTATATTTATAACTAAAAAATAAATCTAATTTAATAAAATGCCCATATTACAAATTAAATGTTATTAAAGCCCATAATATAAACATTATGATTATTAAATAATAATATACAACACATCTTCAGAAGTTAACAACTCAAGATAAAAAAGAAATCTCTGACTTCATTGATGTGCATCGAGAATGCATTTAATGTTGACTGCTTGATTAAGACCAGGTTCTAAATGGGCTTTTAGTTTAAAAATCCAAGAAAGTTCAGTAGTTTCCAAATAATTTTTATTATTCCCTCCTCTCCTATTGTGTTGAATGAGTTGTAACACCCTGAAAGTAAATTCATGATCAGGATGTTCTACTATGTGTTTAGCTAACGCATTCTGCTGGTTAGATACATTTAATTTGTAATATGGGCATTTTATTAAATGAGTTTTTATTTTTTAGTTATAAATATAATGTAAAGATTTTAAGTATATATCAAGTATCAAGTATACAGATAAAATGGAAAGTAGGAACTAGTTAATAATGTTTCTTGTGTTAACTTAATTGTTAATTGTCAATTATATTAGAGTATGCACTTGATTGATGAAATTTGATGATATATAAAGAAGGGAGTTTTGGGCAGTTATTCTGTTAGATCTGAAGAAGCGTATTTTATACGTGAAAGCGCTAATTTTACTTCAATAAATTCTTATATTGTTTTTATTTACTGAGTCATGGTGGTCGTTCTCCAGTTTGTCTTTCTACGTGTTTTTTGTTTTGGGAACATGACCTTTGGACTTGAGCAGTGCTTTTGTACTTATATATATATATATATATATATATATATATATATATATATATATATATATATATATATATATATATATATATATATGGGTCTACCTGATAACACTGACATGCGAAAACACCGACAACAGAATCACTGAAACCACAAAAACCAAAGTTCAAAAACACGAAACTTCACATGCTCGACAAACCACAATCCCGACAATCAACAAACAAAACAAATCCCCTGTCCAAAAAGCACACACACAACACAAGCACACCAAAAGCCTTACAAACCTACACTAAACATTACATACACAACTATCTATGCACTAACCTTAACCCAAACCCTAACCCTAAGGTCCGCCACTATTGCACACTCACCTAACCCTCGCCCTAACCCTAACTCACTTAACACAACCCTAACCCTACAGTCTGCCACTATCACACACTCACCTGACCTGCGCCCTAACCCTAACTCACTTAATCTACCCCTAACCCTAACCCCACACTTACCTTAACATGTCAGTGTTCTCAGCATCGGGATTTTCAACTGTCGATCATCTCCGTTGTCGATCTTCCGGTGTCGGTGTTCTCATCATCGGCATTTTGCAGTTTTGGCATTATCAGGTAGACCTATATATATATATATATATATATATATATATATATATATATATATATATATATATGTTGAAACCAACCAAGCCCAAAGTATGTGAAAGAAGCCAAGTACCAAACGAGCGTAGGCAACAAACCAAAAAGTAATAAATCACCTTAGAGACTCAAAGGCGACTGTTTAGAGCAATGAAGCACCTCCAAAGTACCAATAAAGTCCTGGCCCTTCGTTAAAAGTAGAATGCTTGCAGAGTCCAATAACAACGACCATTCGGTTCAAAAGTATAACTCCTTTATTACAAAGTTAGCGCTTTCACGGCAAATAATATCAGCCGCTTCCTCAGACAAACACAAAAGAAAGAACAACTCGTCGCTCAGTAAACACTGGATTTAACGTCAATGCCATGTTAAAGCTGCAGTAATCCTTAACATACAAGTACATCAAAAACATTAAAAACAACGTTAAAATGCTGAAAATGCATGAATGCGAACTGTTAAGACATACTAGATTGAAACTTGACTTGCTAAGAAATCGTAACAAATAATACTCATACCCCTTTGCAAAAGATGTTAAATAACATATGCGCAATTCAAAATACATCTACAACAGTAATAAAAATGCGCCAAACATACAATGAACTAGGCAGAATGGTATATAACAAAAAAGATATATATATATGACAGGACATAAAAATGTATAGGCTTACATCCACAAATACTGTGTATACCATATGCATGAACAGAAATTGGACGGTTCTACTCAGAGAATGGAAAAATGGGTGTGATAACAGGGGTGTAAAATAAGGTGAAAACTCAAGATAAACCACATCAATAAACTAATGAATCCAAAAATGAACTTGCTAATATGCCAAAATAAACTTCAGTGTGAATTATAATGTATATCAATAATGAAATCTAAATGACCAAAAAAGGATATAAAACAAAACATGAGATACATCTACAAATGATGTGCACACAATGTATACATAAACTGGGATGCAACAATTCAGATGAAAAAAAGGATAAGGACTAAATGTAACAACAAGGAAGTGGTAAATGTATAAGGTTGGAACTCTTAACATAAATGCTCATAGGATAATAACCACTATCTGAGGGTAAGTTCCACCTCTTCCGTTTTATTCACTAACCTCTCATTCTGTTGTACTACTTGCAGAACCTGATATAAGAAAGTGTACTATAATCCTGGCCCCTAGCCAAGCAAATACATGGTCTCCTAATGCTCTCGAGAAGTGTCCAAAAACAACAGACACAGTGGGCCACATACACCAAATTCTTGGTGTTACAATTAGTGTCACATTGAATGGTCCATAAATGCCCTGTTGTAGGGTGCCTAAAATAATGTGATTCATCTATTGAAACACATTGTGGGCACTTGCCACACTTCTTAGTCCTTTCTAAACCACCTAGGACACCAATAAGAGCAATTAAGTCGAAGGGTCTCAATGAAGTACTTTCGATTAAGCCACATCTTAAGGGCAAACCCCTCAGATAGTGGTTGTTGTCCTATGAGCATTAATCTTATATATTTATCACTTCCTTGCTGTTACACTTAGTCCTTACCCCTTCTTTTCATCTGAATTATTCCATCCCAGTTTATGTATACATTGTGTATACATCATTTGTAGATGTAAGTCTACATACATACACACACTTACCTCATGTCTTGTTCTACATCCTTTTTGGTGTTTAGATTTCATCATTGATATATATTATAATTCATACTGAAGTTTATTTTGGCATATTAGCAAGTTCATTTTTGGAT
>NC_056734.1:180158961-180183961 GCF_019279795.1 Protopterus annectens
ATTTCTCCTGTTTACTGTCTATGTGTCTCTCAGTTGTACTAAATGGCCTCTAGGGATTACACATGTCTTATACTGGCATTCCTACACATTCACTTTATAGTGCATGGTGTGGGTAACAGTGCTTAATACTACAGTACTATTACATGATTGCAAATCTATATTAGCATATGATACCAGAATATATGCATACAGTCCAGCAGTTAGACCTGTTTTGTCAGGGTATTACACTTTTATTGCCATACAAACAATATGAGACTCTTCCTGCCATATTCTCTAGTGTATGCAGTACTTGCCTTGAACAATACAGGTTTTATACTAGCAATTAATTTACTAGTACTTTTATTTTTATTTCCTATGACAGTAAAAGCATGAATTTTATTGACCTGCCTCGCATGGCAACCACACCAGGTGTCAGATGTGGGCCTCCTGGTTCGCGGCCCACTCCATCGCAGCTGTGGGGGACATAAGAGGAATATTTAGCCATACATATCCATGACATACCTGAGCTGGCAATTATTAAACAGGTAGTGGGCTGATACCTACATATAACTGGGACATCCCCTGATGCTCTAGCCTGTTGTAGCCACTCCTCCAAGAGGTCCCCCTTCCACCACTTCAGGTCAGCATAGTGGTGCCTGACCCGCTCACCAGCTCGGGGTATGCCAATGGCACTGGTGAGGTCATAGGTGAGATGGTCCCAATCCTCTGCCTTATATTGGGAGCCCTAGTACCGGCCCTGCAGTGGTCTCTGTGCATGGTCTTTAACTAGGAGTCCTGCCATGACCTTGGACTCCTGGATGCACCAGCACTGTGCCCGGAAGCACACTCCTTCTCCCCTTACTGCTATAGTGCCTGCAAGGGGAAGCTACAACCAGTTATGAGCTGTATTCCCACCGCTTAGGTTTAAGTAGGGCCAATTTCCCACACTTTTCTGTGATTAACCAGTTTTGAAAAGGTTAAGCTATGAGCAAACCTGCTTGCCTAAGTTTGGCATTGTTTATAGGGGTATACCACTGGGCACAAGGAGTCAGCTGGTGTACACATTGCTCACACCTCCTAAGCTGGCCTGTGCAATGCTTGTTGTTGCCTACATTAGACATTCATTATAATGCCATTTTGGCATTGTGTTATTATTCATTACACCTTATATGTATGCCTAGTATCCCTGATTGATGTGTATGTACACTCTGTGGGGTCCTTGTGTTTTATTGGGGACTTCAACACTCTATTACAAGTACACCTCACTTCTGGGCTTACTGTTGTACTCCATTTCACATATTTATGTTATGTAGTCAGTTATGGCACATATGACTATATACTGATGCATTTCACAGGTTCAGTTTGGTTATATTATAGTGAGGACATGTTTACTACTACCTCATTCTTCTGCACTTCTGTGGTAGCTTGGTGGCTAGCTACTGGGACTATGGTGTATAGAGTCCTGGGTTTGAAACATGCATGGCTGTTAATTGTGTTGCTGGGCAGAACAAGGCCCATTGGATACAGAGTGATTAAGGCACTTTAAAGCAGTTGTAAGTGAGTGTGTGTGGGTTTGCATGGTGGTAAGCACTGCTTATTTCAAGTTATAGTTTCTTACACTCAGTTAGCTTCTACATTGCTTAATCTGTGTAGGCCTGCTTACCCCCATGCAAATGCACTTAAACATGCTTACTAGTGCTTACTACTGCTTATCTGTGCTTACACCTGCATACTACTGCCTTATTCATTATGACACTGACTCTTCACATGTGCATTTCCTGCAGTATTCCCTTTGCCATGTAAAATAGACTACTGCAGTGGGACTCGCCTGCTCATTAGGTGAATGCTCTGCCCACTACACTATTGCTGTGCTGCTTCATTTGCATATATCTTCCTTGTTATCCTTTTCAGCCTTTTAAGCTGCTTTAACCGTAGCTATGCAATGGGCACACCTGTGCACCTATGTTTAGCTGTACTCTGATTTTTAGGAAAAATTTTTTTTTTCATTTCATTTTTATGTACTGTTGCTGTTGAACACATGGGGGACTGTTGGTGGGGATATGTGGATACCTATGAGTGGTCTCGCTCATTTATTACGACTTTCTGCTGTTCTACATTGCAGGGGCATGCTTATTCTGAGATATCTGCTCTCAGCCACACCCCCTGCACTCGTACATGCTCCGTGTAAGCCTAGGAGCTCAGGCAGCGCGCCTTATTAATATGCATGTCACGCTGCCATCCTGCTCCTAAACAGACGCTTCCATGCAGGACTAAGCTAGCCCTGCACAGAAGATTACTGAATCTGGGGGATAGTCTTTACTATGTTTCCCATAAAACCATATTCAGTCATATCCATATTTATCTAATTATAGTCTTGCAATTCTTTAACTGTTTTATATTCTATTATTTTCCCCATAAATGTTTAACTCTTTTACATCTTAAGAAACTATGCTCTATTGTTTCTAACTCTCCACAAAAAAAAGAGTTTCTTTAATTAATTTATTTTTTGTAAAGCATATTTCCCTTTACTGGCAGCTTATTAATTTTTAGCCTATGTAAGAAGTCTTGACATGCAATATTCTTCATGCACCATTTATTTCTTTGCTTTGTAGATTTTACTTTTTCTTCTGTTAAATGTTCCTGTGGATTCACACAACAAGTTTGTAACATTATAGTTTTATACCATATTTTCAAGTTTTCTTTTATTCCTTCCATCTTTAATTTCCACAATTTTATTTTTTTCTTGATACATTCTTATATCTTCATTTCTCTATAGTATGTCTTCATTTCATTCATTTTTATTATACCCCATTTTCTTTTATATTTCTCCTTAAATATACTTATTACCAACTTATTTTCTTTCCATAAATCCATTTCAAGACCTTTTATAAAGTTAAGAGGAACCATATACAATTGGAGTCAGTAAACCTAAACCCACTTCCTCCTTTTGATATATAATACCCCTCTTTTGACTGTATTTAATCTGGATCACCAGATAAATTGAAATATAATTTCAATAAACTGTTTCTCCAATTATCTTGGTATTATATATACACTACTTAGATATGATAATTTTCCTATCCATATTGTGTTTATCAAATGTACGTTTTTACTGAATGATAATCTATACCTATACCACATAATGCTAAGTTCATTTCTCAAAATATTCTCCCAGTGTTCTGTCAATTTATCATATTCTCCAAAATCAATTCCTTGTACTGATATCATTTTTCTTTTCAAATTGTATTCCTTCCAGATTTTTGTTATCTCCAAAACCTTTACATTTTTCTTTATTAATTTTAGTCTAACTTCTTGCAATCTATCACACATATTTATAATTACCTTCTTCGTTTCTTCTCCATTTTTAGCTGTTAGTATTATATCATCAGCATAAGATATAATAATAGGGTATATCACTCCCATTTACTGTAAATGTTTAATTTTTTTATTTTTTCATTTAATACTTTTATTACCCTATTTATAACCATTGCAAACAAAATGCTACTCATTGAACATCCTTGTTTTATACTTTTATTCATTTCTATTTCTTCATTTAACCAAGCACTTACTTAAACCCTAATATTAGTATTTCTATACACTGATGCATGTACTTTTTTTATCTTTTTGCTAAAATAATATTCTCTCATTATTTGCCATAAGATATAATGCTCTATTGAATCAAATGCTTTATTGATATCAGCCACCATTAGTTTTATTTCATTTTTTCCTTTCTTAATGTCCCCCTACTATTTCTTTAATTATCATTACTAGCTCTTGGCTTCCCTTTCCTGTAACCTCAAAAATAGCCTCTTCCATGACATAATTCAATTTATGTTCTAATCTTGTTTGTATTGTTTTCATAAATAATTTATAATCACTATTATTTGGGTCTATATTACGTGACCGAACAGTCAACTGTTCGAACATGTAATAACCGACCTCTAAATATTGAACCGTCAGAATGTCAAACAGTTCAATGGACATCTCCGTACAGTGCGGACATGGAAGTTTTCCATTGTCTGCACTGTAGTGCGATCTCAGAGTTGGTATATTTAAGTAGCGGGTGGTGTGGGCGATATTTAGGGATTGATTATTATGTGTTCAAACATTTCACTGTTCGATCACGTAATATAAACGCTATTATTCAATATTACTGACCTCCATTTTTAATTTTATACTTTCCCCTTCCTTTCATATACACCTCATAACACCCCTATATATTTCTTCATAACTGATACCATCATTTATACATTCAATAAATATCTTTATCAAAATTTATTTTTCCCATTGCATTAAATTCCTCTGCTCTGGCTGCTGAACTTACATTTATTTTCTTTATTTCCTTTTCTAATTCTATTATTGTAATTTTGTATTTCTTTATTCATTTCTTCTGTAAACTGCTTTACACTCCATTGTTTTTTCCTGTTTTCTTTCATTCCTTTTTTGCCATCTTTTATATACATCACTATGATATTCATTATATTTGTTTTCTTTCAGTTTTTTCTTATTTCATTTTTCATTATTCTCATTATGCTACTGTCTTCCTTTACTCTTCTGCTTATATATGGTGATACTTCCTTTTTTCCTTGTAGAAAATATTTTTGTTTATATAATACATTTTTAATTTTCTCTTGATTCTTTTGGTAAATCTCTTCTTATTTCCTAAAAATATTCCCTTTCATTTCTATCAAGACTATATAAAGCAGATTTTTATATTTCTCTATATTCCTTTCTTGATCTGTTCCTATTTTCCCACATTAAATTTATATTTTTATATTCTCTTTAAATGCTATCCACCATTCTGACCATTTTTTGTAAAAAAATCTCTCATTGTCAAATGATCCTTCCATAACTGCTATAATTTCTTGATCTTTTTCATTCCACTTCTTTTCATTAATCCTCTTAATTCCTATCCCTATTTTTATATGTTCCTTATTTTTATCTGTTTCAAACATATAGCCAAACGATCATAAAACCCAGTTTATACTGCTTCTTCTATCAGTGTTCTCATAAATTTGATAACAAAAAATAATCGATCTCTGTTTTTAATTTTCCTCTTTGATGTGTGCTTGTATTCAAATGCCATAACTTTAAATTTCCACATTTTATTTCTGCCATTACTTTCTTATCTAATCTATTTTTTCTTTTTATGTCTTACATCACAGTTCAAGTCTCCTGTTATTATTATATCCATATTAACTATGACATAATCTAATGGCTTTTAAAATAATTTCCCTTTCTTTATATATCACATGTATGTATACTGCTATTAATCTATACACTTTCCCTTCCCACCTAAAATCCAATACCATTAATCTCTCTAATTTAACTAAAGTATAGTACAAAATTTGCATTCTCTTTCTATATAATATAGCAATCCCTGATCAGTTTTCACTACCCAAGACCCATATTGTACTTCTGGATCATAATGTTTCTGTCTGTTATCCTTCTTCTGTATTTAAAAGCCTGATATTCTCCAGTACTAACAAATCTACTTCATATGTATCATTCTAACACACACTCTTATTCTCTTTATTACATTCTTTATTCTGTTAACATTAATAAATATAATCCTATGGTTATTTGCTGCCCTTCTCTTTAATTTAAAATAAATTATTTATTTATCCATTTTCCTTTCTTTTTACTTTCATTCCTAAATCCTGAAGTTTTCTTTTTCTGTGTTTAACTCTTTTCCCAATTTAACTTTTATTTTTAACCATCTTCCAATTTATTTCATCTCCAGCACTAACTTATGTCTCACTTTCCATATCCTTTTCCCCTTTTTGTGCATTATCCATATTTTGTTCTTGGCTTTATCACTGTTTTCCATTATATCTTTTTGTGATTCCTCTTGCTGCAATTGTTCCTTCTCATTTATAGCTGTATTTTTGTTATAACACATTCTAATTTTTTTATCTTCTCATGATCCACCCATACATGTTCTGCTTACACTTATAACATTTTTTTACAGTTTTTAGCATCATGACCAGTTTCCCCACACGAATAACATCTATTTTTATCGCAGTTATTTACAAAATGTCCTTCATTTCCAAAAAAAAACAAAAACAAAAAGTGTTCTTGATTGTCCCTAATATTTAACCAAAGCCCTAACCATCAACATTAATCATGCTTGGAATGTGTATAATTTTGCTATTTTCAAAATCACATTACATATCCAAGACCCTGTCCAAAGTCTTCTAGTATCAATAACTTCAGAAATGCCTTTTTATATCATTACAAAAGTTCTCTATAAGTACATTTTAACACTCTTTCTTTCAGTTTCTGATCAAAATTGTATGTTAACTTTTTTGAGTTTCTTGAAATAAAGTCTTCACAACATATTCATTATATGGATATATTTCTTATTTCTTCTCATTTTTCTCCAAATAGTATCCCATAAATTCAGCAGCCTCAAAGAAAATGCCATAATAAGTCTATTTTTAATGAGAATAAAAGCTCTTCCCTCTTGTGCCTTTATTCCTAAAGCCACAATAATCTTGTCCCATAGCTCATATCTGTCTATTTCAGATTCGTCCTCCCTTTCTCACTACATACTTCTTGCTTTCCAATTCTTATATCGTCTTTCTCTTTCTTACTTCTTCTTGTTCTCCAACTACTTCTGCAAAAGATGTTTTCTTTCATTTATGTCCTTCTTCCTTATGTACTCCCTCCATCATTTCACCCAACTATATCTCCTTCCCTATGTCTAGCTTACTTTGATCTACTAAATCTTCTACATCCCACAGCCCTCCTAACTGGAGTGTTGTAATTATAACTCCTTCACCTCATTTTTTTCCACTTTCATCTCTTAGAACAGCTCTCATTGAAATAATTCTTCTGTATCCTCAAAATGATCTCCTCCTCCTGCAAAATTCTCTCCTCATCTATTTTGGCAAACACAACTCCGGAGTTGGCATTCATCTCTACTGCATTTTGCTTAGTCACCATGTATGCATGCTGTTCTCCCAACTGCCACAGTGCTAAAAATGGAATAGATGCTTACAGTCATAAGCTGCATGTACTACGAGTGTTGTAACATGCAGGGGAGGTTCCCTGATGCCCTGGCCAAATTTTCTCTAGTAGTATAAATAAATACTACCTCAGTTCACCCCAGAGAAGAGGATACCAGCCTATACTTATATCTATAACTATATATATATATATATATATATATATATATATATATATATATATATATATATGTCCACTATGTAATTTCAAAAAGTCAAAATCTCAAACATCAGAATTCCAATGTTCAGATGTTCGAGATTTTGAAATCTCGAAATGCAAAAAAAGAAAAAAAAACAAAAACAAGAAAGTTAGATATCACATTGCACTGTTGGTTGATCTCAATTGTTTAACTTCAAGATTTCAAAATTTTGAACATCTGGATGAAGGATTCTGATGTTCAGGATTTTTAAAATTAAGAAGGGGACCCATATATGTATATATATATATATATATATATATGTTTATATGTGTGTGTGTGTGTGTGTGTGTGTGTGTGTGTGTGTGTGTGTGTGTGTGTGTGTGTGTGTTTGTATACACACACACACACACACACACACACACACACACACACACACACGTGTGTATGCATTTCAAGTTAAATGGTTTGTTTCCACCTGATCTTCTTTGTTTTGCATGCCACACCAGATTACACTCTGAAATCTGAGATAAAACAGGCTTGTTATAAATCTTTCTGACATCATAAAGGTGCTTAACAAGCTTTTGTTAAGCATCCGTCACCATTGCAAAGCTTTCATCTGACAGTACAGTACTAACATATACCAGTAGACATCAGACAAAACTGGAAGTGCCTGAGTGAAGTGATTGAATATACAGTTGACTCCTTTTAAATGCATAGCCTCAGGACAGAGGTTAGTTAATGCAGTTAAGGAGAGTATGCTTTTAAGCGAAGTTGACATGAGAAACAGTTGTATTAATGCCAGATACACAGTAACCACACAAAAAACCCAGTACAGTGACATTTCAGAAACTTTATAGAAAAGTTACTGTTTATAGCTGTTTGCTGTTTCAGATGATATACAATTGCATTTATTTATTTATTTATTTATTTGACATTTGTTAACTGGGTTAGTCTGACTGGGCTAGAAATCCTTTTTCAGCAGATGCCCGAGGAGTAAAGCTCCAAGGCAAAAAGAAAACATAAAACGATGAATTACGTACAAAGAAAAATACACGAACCATGTCAGCTCCAACAGTAGGGTGCCTACTATTGGTTACAATAAAGAGCTTCTACAGTATAACAATACAGCAACATAACCTCATTTGGTTCCATATGCACAGAGGGTAAAGGCACAATTTACAGGTAGTGAATCAATAGATTACAATTATATCTGCATGTAAGTGTAATTAAAGTAATAGATGTTACAGTACTTGTTTGATATTTAGGTAGAATTGTCTGCAGGAAATAGATATATGATATAAGGGTAGAGTTGAAGAATGCAGAGAGGTAGGTCAGATTGGAGTGAGACAAGGGCAAGACCATGTTCATATTGTATAAACTGTTAGGATTTTTTAAATACAGAAAGTACTAGTGGTTGCTCTTAGATCAAGGGGACATTTATTTCACATATTAGCAACAGAATGTCTATAAAGAAGTTTCCCAGTTTGTTTATTGGGCTTATAGACTTTCAGAAAATGTAGGTCTGCACAGAGACAGCATTTGTGATTGTAGGGAGAGATCAGAGTAGAGAGAGCAGACCAATGAAAGGGATTTATAAAAATAGAGTGCGTGAGCTGGAGTTGAGGGAGTAGGAGTTGGTTATGTGCTTCTGGCCATTTAAGATATAGTAGGGCATTGCAGTGTTGGGAGCAGTAGGGAAGATTTGTGACATATTTTGCTATTTTATTGTAGGTAGATTCAAGTTGAGTTATGTGGTGAGTTTGTAAGTTGGTGAGAATAGGTGTGGCATAAAAGAGAGTAGGTAGTTAGAAAAGCTTGTGCCAGAGTTTTTTTGAGTTATTTGTGAGGTATTTGTTATTCCTATATAGTAAGCCTAGTTTTTGGTGAGTTTTTATGATGGATTGTAGTATGTGGATGTCAAACTTAAGTTGATTATCAATAACCACACCCAGGAGTTTGGTATGAGTTTCTGCTGAGATGGTAGTGTTGTTGAGTGAAGAGACTGAGAAGGAGGGTTGAGCAAAGAAACTGAGAAGGAGGATTTATAATGTTCTAGGCTATTTTGGGAAAACAGAAGTAGTTTTGTTTTTTTTGTATTAAGTAGGAGTTTGTTGCTAGTTAGCCATTTTTCAACAGATAGAAGTGAGTCTTCGGTAAGGGATAATAGGTGGGGAGATTATCAGAGCAGGATATGATAGTAGAATCATCAGAATACTGGACAAGAGAGAAGTGGGGGCAGGCAGAGTGAAGATTTTGTGTAAAAATGTTAAAGAGGAGGGACTCTAGTATTGAATCTTGTGGTACTCCAGTATGGGCATGAAGGAAGGGAGAGGAGGCTGCTAGCCACCTGAGAGATTGGAGTCTGTTAGAGAGATAGCTAGTGAACCAGAGTAAAGTGGATTGGGAGAGGTTAACTTCTTTAAGTTTAGATATAAGCAGATCGTGGGATACCATGTCAAAAGCTTTGGATAAATCTAGGAAGAGACTTGAAACTAGTTTGTTTTCATCTCGTGCTTTGGCAATGGACTGAGTGAAAGTTATGAGAGTGGTGGCTGTGCAATGATGGGGATGAAAACAGTATTGTGTTGGGATTAGGAGATTATTCTGCATGAGGTGTTCACAGATCTATTAGTGGACACATTTTTCCAGAATCTTGGAGAGGGGAGATAGAATTGCAATGGGGCAGTAGTTTGAGGGGTCTGTGGAGTTTCCTCCTTTATGGAAAGGAATTACATAGCTTTTTTTCCATAACTTGGGCACAGAGTTTTCAAGACTAGAGCAATTGATGAGAATAGAAATGGGGTAGGCAATGGAACTGGAGGCAATTTTGAGAAACTGTGGGGGTAAGTTGTCTGCAGAATGGGAGCATGGTTTGAGTTTAGAGAGGAGAGATGTTGTATGCAGTGGAGGTGGGTTTTAGTGAGAAGGTGGAGGTAGGTGAGCTTGAGTGGGTGTCATCTGAAGGTAGGTTTGTAGACATATTTGCAGTAAGATTTTTAATCGAGTCAATGAAGAATGAGTTTAGAAGAGTAGCAGTATTGAGGTCAGAGCTATTTGGACAGGAACTAGGTGTGGAAGGCTTGCCTGGATAAAGAATATTGTTAATGTTGTTCCAAAATAGTCTGGAGTTAGAGTGGAGATTATTTAGCGGTTTCTGATAGTCTTGATTTTGTTATAATAAATGTGCTTTTTGGTATGGTTTCTGAGTTCTCTATAATTTAGTAGGTGGGTTGTTAGATTATTCTTTTCCGTAGCCTCCAGGCTCTGTCTCTTTGTAGCCTAAGGTTACAGGTGAGTGGTGCTGGCCATGGTGAAAAGTTTGATTTTAGTCTAATTTTTCTGATGGGGGCCAGAGAGTTTAAGGTATTGATGAAGATTTCATTAAATTTGAAAATGGCCTCATCTAAAGTCAGGTTAATCAAGAAGGACCATTTGAAGGAGGAAAGTATATTATTAAACTTAGTAGGGTTGAAGTTAGATAGTTTGCAGCAGTCTTTTTATTGTTGGAGTCTGAAGTTGAGGCGAATGTCTATGTACAAGGGTGGGAAGATGGTCACTGAGAGAATCAGGAAGAGTACATGGACTGTGATAGAGCTTAGGGTTGGAAGTTAGCACCCAATCAATAATTATGCCATTGCTAGTTTGTTTATTATGTCTAGTGGGAGTAGAGATAAGTTGTGTAAAGCCATAAAGGTTAATGCAGGTATTGGGAGAGTTGGAGTTACAAGAAGACAGGTCAATGTTAACATCTCCCAGGATAATGGTCTCATAAGTGATGTTATCAGAGTTGCAGGAGAGAAATTGTTCTAAGGTAGGAATGTTCTTTCCAGGGGGATGTAAATTGCAGCAACAGCAATTTTTTTGTGATTGTTGAGTTTACAAATACTTTAAGGACCTCATGAGCAGGAAGCCTCAGCTAGCTGCAGGATAAAAGCCTCTTTGCAAACTGGTACTGTACTACAGTATCATTATTCAAACTGCCACAGGATTCAGTACCACTTATTCACTGTAATTTAGCTTTATTCTACTTTACATTCAGCCTGTGTACTTTCTGATGTCTCTAGCTTAGAAAATCAGTATGGTATGACTTCCATCTAAAATAGATTTTATTCCCTATAGTTACAATGTGCCTTTTCTATATTCTTATGCTAGGTAAGGCAATGTGCACAAACAGTGATACATTTCAGAAACTTCACAGAAAAATGCACTGTATAAAACACTTACAGCAGTCAAAAGAGTATCTCATGGTTTAGAGAACAAAATTGTTACTGATGTCTGAAATGAGGTTTGGTAACAAAACCAATTTGTCCAGGAACATCTACAGAGGGGGGGTTACATAAATATAGTAGTTGGAATTAAGAAGGTAAGGGGACATGACGGGGTTAAATGGGAATGAAGGATGACTGGGAGGAAATGAGGTAAGGGTAGGGATGGGGCTTAAAGGGTTTGTGCAAGTGTAACCGGGTAAGGAATCACATTTTGCCGTGAACTTGCTCAGGCAAATTCTTCGTCCGAGACAAGCTTTTGGTATTTCAGAGGACAGGTTGGCTATGGGTTAATAGTAGTGGGATAGTAATAACAGGTAGGTGGTGGTTTATTCATTTATGAATTTATTTATTTATTTTTTTTTCTCTCTACTGTGATCCTTCTTGGCAAGTTTAAGGTAAATAAGCCATAGATTGTGGTAAGCTTAGTGCCATGGAGAGGAAGTGTAGCCTTCATCGGATTCCTTAGGTTACACTTACTTGCAATGAGGAATGGTGGTTCTATGGGTTTGATGGCCCTGGGGGTGGAGCAGGTAGTGGTTTGTGGGGTTAACGTTGTCAGTGGGATAGACTGTGTTTAGGACAGGTGGTTACTAAATTCTTACATTAAGAAAGACATTGGTGGGGTTGTTGTTGTTGAACATTATGTTTTATTCTTTTGTTGGTGGTTTAGTGTGCTTCATCTGAGGCTTAACTTGTGGTCTAGTTTGGTGTGCTGTGTAGTTCTGAATGTGATGTGCATAGCTCTGTGGCATTTTCTTTCACCCCTGCTGTCTGGTTTTCATTTAGTGCTTACTTTAGTTGTTTTCTTATTTTCATTGGTGGTTTAGGGTCTTGTTTCATTTCCGTTGTTGGTTTGTGGACTGCCTTGGTGCTTTGCAGTGCTGAATGATCATTAAGTGCTGTTTGCAGCCTTTCTGTCACTGCTTGCTGCCCGGGCTTGTTTGGTGCTTATTCTAGTGTTAGGCTCCTTGGTGGCTTACAGCTAGCACTATGTCTTTTCATGGGCTGTTGAGCCCTCGCACTCAGTGGGTCATGCACAGGCGCATTCTTGTAAAAGGACCATTACATCCATTAATCAGATGGAAGTTACTGCTGTGTTCATTCCATAGATGGTATTTTGTGTCATGAGAGAAGGGGTAGGCAAGGAATCCACACTGAGGCTGTTCATCTATCTGACTTTACACAATGAAGTGATATGTAGTTAGAACACCTCTTTGGGTTTCAAATGGGAAGGTGGTGGTCTGGTCTTTGTTGTGGTAGCCAATCTATGTTTGACTTCCTATCTGTACCTAGTATACTTCTGTGGGGGGTGGCAGTGCGTATGTGCTGGCCTGGACCATACTTCTTATGTGGGGGAGGCATATCTTCTGCTGCAGCAGTTAAATAAAGTGGAGGATGTTATTGGTATTGCATGGTCAGCAGCTGTGGCCTGCTTGCTTCCCAAGGAGCACCGTGGCCTGCTTGCTTCCCAGGGAGCACTGTTTAGTCATGTCCCACATGATGCGGTTGGCCTGCTGTGGTTCCTCTGCTTTGATGTCTGGTTTTGGTTGCTTTCTTGCTCAGTGATGGTAGAGTAGCGGAGGGCGAGGGAGTTTCACTGCTGCTATGTTCGTGAAGAGAATGCATTTCATCTGGTTGTGAGTTGCTCGTGAAGAATGGCTGCCTGTCATGCAGGCAGGATGCAGAATTAATGGCCATGGGGAGGATTAGGTCAGGGTCTGGCTTAATGTGTGGAACACAACTCTATTTTGTAAATGGTGGGGTCAGAATATTACTCACTCTTTTCTAGTCTATTATATCTTTCAACTGTATGGATGGCAAAAATAAAAAAAAAAAGTGTCCAGATTTTGCCTCATATTTGTGGTTTTTGCATGGTGTCCAGATATTGGCTTTGTGGCTTTGGGGCTGTTTCTTATAAGGGCTGCAGTTTTCTAGCAGATCGATGGGATGCTTTGGGGGCTGTGGTTGCTGAGTGAGGGAATATGGTGAGGTTCAGCTTTATGGCATTAGGCAATTGCATTTAGGGTTAAGTCCTGTCGCAGAGTCTTCTGTGGGGCTTGTGGGAGGTTGCAGTATTTTGGTTGGGGAGGTTTCTGTCCCGGGACAACTGCTACAGCACTCCGTGATGATCGTTATCTGTTGAATACATAGCATGGATATTAAGTTTGTTCTGCTAGTGGTATCTCTCAACAGTATAGTAGTCTAAGTATTGAACTAGTGCAGCTGCTTTGAGTCACACAAGATGGTGGCTAGGGCCTGGTGACAGTTCTAATTTTAGTAGCTGCACTCTGTTACAGGTTGAAGTCCATGGAGATCACCTGTACTGTTTTAGTTGCTTTGCATGGTGAGTGGCATTTTGTGCAGTCTTCAATTCAAGTACAGTTACAGGGATTAGAGGAGGTAATTCCTCCTACCGAGCTGGAAGTTGAGGCATATTTGACTTTGTTTAGCATTGTGGGCTGTGCTAGAGAATGAGATTTTGAGCTGTTCGGAAGACAGCTCCAGTCCCTGTAGGCTGCCTTCATATCTTCCACTGTCAGTTAACTGCCTATTCAATTTGATTGGTGGGTATGTGATTGAAAAGTGGCGTTGTCGTGTTTTAATGGTACCTTGTAGTCCACTTAGTGGAAGGGGTGTCTACTACCCAGATTTGCTTCATTCACTGTAGTTTGCATTTCTGATCAATTTAAGGAGGATTACAGCTGTCTGAATCAGGCTTTCTACTTGATTTGTAGCCATACTTCTCAATTGTAGAGTTTTTCGCCTCATATCATCGGTTTGTTCCTCATAACATTTGTGAGGTTCTGGCTAATCACTTGGATGATCTGAGTAATGAAGACACTAAGTAATGATATACATTTATTTTTCAGACTTCATATCCTGAAAGCTACACACCTGTCCCAAGTTCGGGTCTTTCCCCCTTTCCCTCAGCTTTTGCTCACATTGATTTCATGGTTGCAGAGCTTGTTTCCTTTTGGCTGTTGGCAGTGCAGGTCGAGTGCTTGGTCAGGTTTGGGAGGGGAGCTGCTGTGTATGTCTATCAACAGATGAGTTAGCTGGTTGAACTTTGGGGTTAGGAAGGCCTATTTTTGTGGGAGGTGATGCTTTGGGATGCTACTGGGGTTATGTGGCATTTATACAGATGTCTGCATACCTGGTAATTTTATAAATTTTCATAGCATTTCCTGATTTTGCCTGGTAAAATTAGTCATTTCATAAACATGGTTTTCTGGCAAATTAATGAAATAAGTGAAGCTGGAAGTTAGAAAGTATTGACAGGCATTGAATTTCACACTTTATACCTTTCTGAAAATGCATGTTACTGCCAGACCTGTTATACTACCAGTTCTGTAAGTTATAATAGCAATATTTTGAATTTGTGGGGTGCAGGTTGAGAGGTATCTTTACTTTGTGCTTCTGTTCCACTTTTATTTATGGTCCTGTCTGGATTGCTTGCTCAAAGAGTGCGAGAGGTGTGTTGTCCACTGGAACGTGGTGGGGGTGCTGGACCTGGCATTTTTAGGGTGGGCTAGTTGGAGATGGTGCTTTTAGGGTGTGGCGGTAGTTCCTGGTTGGCATCGACAACCCAAAACTCTGGAGGGTGGTAATTTTGTTGTCATGCTTAGGGTGTCAAACTATTCTGTCAGCAAGCGTTTGACCTGTCAAAAGAGTTAGCATGTGGCATAGTTCTTAATGGTACATGTTTTGCAGTATATTCAGGATTAGGTTTTATCTGAGGCAGTTTCATAGCGGTGTGATTTCTGGGTGGGTGTAGTAGTTCATTAAAGAGGGAATTGGTAGATTATGTGAGAGGTAGGCAATTCAGCTGTATTTAGTCATGCTTCAGTGGGGTATTTCTAAGAGGAACCTATAAAAGAGATGGAATGCTTTAATTTTTTTTAGCCTGATTGCTTTTCCTTCCATTGCAGGATGAGGAGTACTGCCACTTATGATGTGGAATAAATGGGTAAAAGGCAGACCCCTTACCAATGCAATTCAGAGTATTTAGCATGTCTTTCTCTTTGCAGATGGCGATGCTGTGAGGGGCATTTCAGTTGCTGCAGCGCTATGCAGTGAGCTCACAAATGGTGGCAACAAGTTGTTGCAGTGGATGTCCCAATCTCTAGACTGGTGCACAACGAGGTCACATGTGGGAGCACAAAGGGAACAACCATTACAGGCCCGAAGGAAGCGCATTTCAATGGTAATGGATTCTGCTGGGGTGGAAGTTTTGGCTGCTGCAGTGGGTATGATAAGGTTACAGGTAATTTATTTGATTTAGTTCTTATTAAGGCATGTCAGTGTTGGGGGGGTTTGGGTAGGAGGGGTGGAGTCACAGCAATCCTAGGTTCTTAGAAAGTTACTAGGCTTAGGGCTCTAGGGCCCTTATGGGCTAGCCAAGTTCAACTCTTACTTTAATCTGCAGTACCCACTGTTCTTCTCCAAGAGGGACATGGGGGGGCCCTTGTGGTGAATTTACGGTTACACATTCAGTTGTTCAAATGGTTCTTTTGACATAGTGGGAGATTGAAAGGTGTGGCATCTTCTAAAAGACAAATCTGTCTCTCAAGCAGGTTTTACTAATGATACATACCAGGTTAAGGTCAGTTGACTTGACCTTTGGGCTGATAGGAGAGGGCTGGTTTATGTATAACTTTTAGGAGTTGCAGGCTTTGATAGAACTGGGTCCTTTTGTTGGCTACACAGAAGTGAAGGCTTAGGTGAAGCATTGTTTAAGCTTGCTGGAGGAGTTTGGGGTACCTTTTATAATGTAGGATTATGGTAGGGGATTGCCAGATTAGTTAAATTTGTCTTGCAGCTCCTTGTGGAAGGATTTTGGTGGGAAGATTTAATTATTTGTCTGACTTGGGAACAAGGTAAGACAGTTCAAATGATCCAGAAGGAGTTAGCAATGGGTAGAGTAGTTGCACAGGTGACAAGGCTATGAGCATTCACAAAATTTTGGTCAGTGGTGCATTGGTGTGAATGGGTTGAGGTAGGTTTGGTAGAGTAAGACTGATCGACAATGGCTATTGACAAGATAGGTTTGTTGAGGGTTGACACTGGTATTTGGAGGTTTATTGGCCTCCAGTTCATATGACATTTATTTTATGGATGTATGGAAGCCATTCTGCCTCCTCTCCCCCACCCATCTCACCTTTCTACCCCTATTTCTTACAGATATCTATTCCAACTTGTGTTTTATGTTCCCTGCTCTTTATCCTTGCCACCCCCCCCCCTTGTACTCATATCTTCACTATATACTTCCACCTCTGATCTCCCTCCCTTACATTTTATACCCCTCCATTTTCTTTTTCCTAGTGCCAGGGCCTTCTATTCTGGCACGGCAGGCCTCACTACTCTTATACCTAGGTTAGCAATTTCCCATTCCAATAAGGAATATGATGAATCTGTGATAGTATGACACATAACAGTTTATATCTATGTTCAGTTTTTCTTTCTCTTCATACATTGTATAAAATTAATCTATTTTTGCTGTATTGATTTTCTTCATGATTGTATGCTTAAATAATTATTTGTTTGTAAAAAAAAAAAAAAGAAAACATTCACTGATTTAATCGAGCTTTTCTCCTCGGGTCTCTGCTGAAAAAGGGCATCTTCCCAGCCAGACCAACCTGGTTAACAAATGGCAAATAAATAAATAAATAAATAAAATTCTGCGGGTGGTTTGTTGGTCAGTAAATGTTATGATGATCATTAAATGTTTTCTTGCTTATAATGGATAGTTGGTGTGATGGCAGGATTGCTATTAAATTTGAAAGGAAATTTTATTTTGGTCATTATTATATACAGTGGGTGGTATACTGGGTTGCAATAAGGCATGATCATATGCAATTGCTCTTGTGTTGTTTCACGTGGCATTGTATTTAGTGTCTGCCAGTACATTTGGAAGGCAAGACTTGGGGCTCATTACGAAGCTAATATTGGTGGTTAGTATAAATGAGAATTTAGTTAATATGCAGAGGTTATGTAAGGTTATGGTTATTTTAGTACTGAGGAGGGATCACTGAGTTAATATCAGAGTCTTAGTCAATTGTCTGCTTTGAGTATTTATATGATATGGTTTTAGGAGGTGATGACAGGAATCCAGTCTGGTTTTAGAGGATGGAGTACACCAAATGATGTTTGGCTTATCCCCTTGTGTGGTTAGATTGTAGGAAGGTTTGGTTGGCGATAAGGGGAACAGCCTGGTCAGGATGGTGAGTGGAGCAGAGAGACAGGTTTGCCCTCTTCTGTCCCCCCTCTGGTGTTGGAGGGTCATTTCAATGAGTTTGGAAAGGAAAGTGAGCAGTCGTACTCTGCTTGATAAATAAAATAAGCGTGCAGAGGTAAGGATGCTGTTTACTTGTTGGATGTTTAATTCAACAAGTGGCAAATAAAGTGATTGAGGGGATGCTGCTTCATAAGTAAACTAAGTGAGAGGAGGTAAGGACACTGCTTATTTGGCTGGATGTTTAATTCGATAAGTGATAAATGAAGTGAGTGATGGAATGCTACTTCATAAGTAAAATAAGTCAGTGGAGGTATGGACGATGCTTACTAGGTCAGGATGAGTGAGGTCACACTGTCTTGTTAACATTACATGGATGTCTATGCTGTGAATAGTATCAAATATGCTATGTTTCAGTTGTACTTAATAAATATTGGTTAGCAAAGTTATGTTTATGGAAGTTTAATAAAGGTTATCAAATGTCATTCGGTGTGATGTGTTTATTGAAGGGGACCGGGCCAATAGCTATTTTCTGTTTCAGAACAAATACAACGTCCTTCTGTCCATAGAAAGAGGAAAACAATTCACATCCCTTCTGTTCCATGAATCTGCACAATATATACAACGATTGAATAATGTCATTGAAGTGTACTGAAGCAGTAGTGACATCGTCCTCATCATCACTGTCATCAACTTCCATTTGATTGCCAGTACTTCTCAAAATCATCCACCATCATGCTTGAAGGGATGCAAACGTTTTTATGCTGATCTCTTTCACTATTGTCTAGGACATAGTCTGAGCTCAGCAGGACAAAACTATCCTTCTTATAGCAGCTGACTATCACAGATTGTGAAATTTTATTCCATGCTTCTCTCTGCATGTGTAATGAATCTAGCACGGATAGCTTCTTGGCAAGCTCAACTGCTGTTTTCTGTTATTTGGATATAGTGTCTATGACATCTACAATGTGCTGCAGCACCAGTGAAGAGTAATGTTTATGAAGCAAGTAATAATGCCCTGATCCATTCATTGAATAAGGGACATCATGTTCAGTGGCAGGAACTGAAGCTTTACATTCATCAAACTTATATCACTATGAGCAGCACAGTTCCCACACAGCAACAAGCTTTTCCTTCTTTTAGTTCTCACTGAGTTGTGAATTTTCAGAAGCCATTCTTTCCAAATTTCACCAGTCACCCATGAATTCTTGTTTGCTTTGTAAGTGACTGTAACGTTTTTATGTTCGTGAAACACATTGGGCTTTTGCTTTTCATGATCACAAGAGGATCAAACTTCTCACTGCCATCCATATTGCTAGCTAATAGTAAGGTCATTTGATCTTTTACACCCTTTGACCCAGCAGCTTTAACATTTTTAAATGTCAATGTTCCATCCAGTATAGCTCTCCAATATAACCCTGTTTCAACAGCATTGAAAATGTTGCGTAGATTGTAATCTTTCATGATGTCTGAAAAACATCCACCACCCATTGCTCAACTGCAAAATCATTTGCATCTTATTTTTCACCATGCTGCTTTTTGAACACAATGTTGTGGCATCCTTTGCATCTCTCTAATCAACTGGATGTAGGTTTGAAATCCTCAAATACTGTGCTTTTGGCTAGTTTATTGGCCTTTTCCATTTACAATGGACCACTAATAGACATTTTTTTACTTCTAATTTGTGCAAACCAGCACAACAGGGCATCATCAACATCTTCAGCTTTACCAAACCTCTTGCGTTTGTGATTAGGGTTGGCATTTGTTTGGCACTCTATAATTTCTTCTCTGTTTTTCAGAATTCTTGAAGGTATGCTTCGGTGCACACCTAACAATGATGCAATAGAAGTCTGACTTTCTTGATTATCAAGTCTTTTAATAATTTCGACTCACTCAGCTAAAGTAATAGTCTTTTTAAGAACTTTCTTTGACATTCTTGTAATATCCATTTGATAACCAATAGACTTCCTGCTCATGTAATGACTACAGTACATACATGTAAATATACGCTGTAGTCACAGCTTGCAGCCATACTGGCTAAGCAGTTATGCAAAGTAAAATAACATGACAGTGATCTCCATGGGATTTGAAATGGCTATGCATTTAATGCAATTAACTGATATGTGCTAATGTGGAATACACTCCAATACATTTCCATTGACTAAAAATGTGACTGAATGAACTTTATGCATAAGTGAAATATGCTTTTATCCGATGTGTATTTAAGTGGAGCCAAGTGTAGTATAAAGCATTGCATTTTCTGCTGTTGCTCTGTGGTGGCAGTAAGTACTTTCTTTCACATCTGCAAAACACTTAGCAGTGCTAATTTTTTTTTTTCTAATGGTTGTAGTACATGGGAACAGGTTAAGCTCCATGCACTTCACAAAATATGATTGGGGCTTACCAGAGATAATCCTCCTTATTAGGTGTTCTCAACATGCATCATCATCATCAGCCCCCTTTTTCCCATTTTTCTACATGTGGTTGGGGTATCATGTTAACTGTCACCAACTCTCTCGGTTCAGTGCCACACTCTTGCCTTCTTCAACACTCATGCCTGACTGTTGCAGATCTTCATTCACACAATCCATCCACCTCTTTGCTGGATGTCCTCGTTTGCTCTTACCTTCTTCCTGTCTGTCCCAAATCTTCCTCACCAGATTGTCTTCTACTTTTCTACACATGTGCCCAAACCACCATAATATGTTCTCTTTGAGCTTTTCTGCAATTGGAGCTACTTTGGCTTCTGCTCTTATGTCCTCATTTCTTCATCTGTCCCACAGTGTGCAACATATGACCTTTCTCAGACACTTCATTTCCATCACCTCTAACTTATTCAACTTTTCTGACTTTACTGCCCAGGTTTCGGTACCATACAGTAGTACTGTTCGCACCACTGTCTTGTACACCTTACTTTGCAGCTTCTTTGGCATTCCTCTGTCATAGACTATACCTGATACTGTATGCCAGTTGGCTGCAGCCCCTCTGACTCTAGCTTTGACCTGTTCATTTAGACTACACCTCTCCTCAACTAATCCTCCCAGATACTTGAAGCTGTTTACCTGTTCCACTATCTTCCCTTCTATCTCCATTCTCAGCTTCTTCTGATTTCCCCAATTTGCTGCCATTATCACCATCTCATCTGCGTTTAGTTTAATCCCATGTGCCTTCATATTTGCATTCCATTCTCCTATCCTAAAGAAGATGAAGTCAGGGAAAGCAGCAGGCTCAGATGAAGTCACAGCAGATATGATAAAGATGCTGGGTGAGAGGGTCTATATTATAACATCAAAATCTACAAAGATCGAATGTTATAATATCGAACCCTAAACACCGAAATCCACAAACATTGAACCAGTCAGAATAGTGATTTTTTCCCAGGGAAAAAAATTGCTATTCCGAGAAACATACACACAACACAAATACACACAAAAAACAGCAATCCACACACATACACTTAAAATCCTACACCTAAACCTAAACTAAACTTTACATACACTACTAGCTATCCACTTACCTTAACCCAACCCTAACCCTAAGGTCCGTCACTATTGCACACTCACCTCACCCGCACCCTAACCCTAACTCACCTAACCCACCCCCTAACCCTAACCTACACACAACCGCACACTTACTTGACCTGCTCCCTAATCCTAATTAACCTAACCCGCCCCCTCACCCTAATCTACACACAATTGCACACTTACCTGAACCCGACCCATAACGTTCCAACATATCGAACACTGAAAACAGCAAAGCCACAGCAATGGCCCACCGAATTCTTTCCCTGGGAAAGAATTTGGTGTCCTGCACCTTCGTTGTTTTCAGCATTCGACAAAACTGGTTCAATATTATAACATTCAAACTTTATAAAATTCAATGTTATAATATAGACCCAGGTGAGATAGGGGAGAAATGGCTCCTGAGGGTACAAATGGCAGTGTGGAGAGAAAGGCATATCCCAGATGACTGGAGAATAAGCATACTCATGCCAGTGTACAAGAACAAAGGGGACATCCACAACTGTGGGTAGTGCAGAGTCATCAAATTCCTATCACATTGCATGAAAGTTCTGGAGAGGGTGATTGATAAACGGATATGCAGATTAGTAGAATGTAAGATGGGAGACAAGCAGTTTGGATTCAGATCAGGATGCAGCACAATTGACCCGATGTTTGCATTGAGACAGATACTTGTGAAGAAGCTAGAGATGAGGAGAGAGTCCAACTGGGCATTCTTAGACTTGGAGAAAGCATATGATAAGGTCCCAAGAAAGCAGATCTGGGCAGTACTGTGGTGGTTTGAAGTCCCAGAAACATTGGTAGAATTAGTGCCGGCTATGTAGAAGGACCCAATGACTCAAGTACGGACAGTTTTCGGCCTCACAGAGGTGTTCCCAGTGGGTATGGGTGTACATCAGGGTTCAGCTCTGAGCCCGCTGCTGTTCATACTGGTGATGGACTACATTAGCAAACAGGTTGGAGGGGATAGATCAACAAAGCTGCTGTATGCAGACAATGTGGCAGTACAGGCAGACTCTGAGCTAGAACTCAACATGCATATTAACATTAATCTTTTGAGATTTGATTTTGAGGTGAATTTCTTGAGATTCATATCTTGAATACAAAATTACATGGTTAGTTTCAGAGACTCATTCATAATCCTCTATATTACATTTATTTTTTATGAAATTTTGGTATCAAATACACTACTGCTATCAATTTGCCACCAATCTCACTCATAGGACCCACCATTGGCATAGCTTAAAGTAATTAAACTGGCTTGAACTGCACAACTAACACATACACAACTAACTACAGCACACAAACTCATTGATCATTGAGAAAAATGTCCTGCACTACATAACGTATTACTGACCTACTGTCCAGCAAGGGACCTCCATTCTAGTAAAAAATTCTTATTACTTACAGATAAGCCAAATAATGCTGCAGGAGACTCACTCTACTCCAAATACATTGCTAAACTCTAGAAAAATATCCCCACACAAATAAAACTCTATGACAAACTCAGTAGTTTTAAACCACTGCTTAAACAATAACTTAACCACTCCTAGTCCTGCACATGCTCATCTCAAGGATGAGACTTTGTATTCACCATGCGATACTGTTCAAATACACTCCTGAAATGGCAACAATTTTTGTACATAACTGTTGCCTGTACAATCCACTAAATTGCATGTGGGCTTTCTGTTTAGTAGCTTCCAGCTCTGTAAAATCATAGGATGTATAAATGTAACTACTATTTGTGTATACATGTAAATGGAAATGCAACTACTCTCTGTTTAACTGGAACTTGGTATAATGCAATGTGGTTCTTCAGAACACATCTGTAGCTGATTAATTACCAAGCATAAGCCTAAGAATTTTTGCTTCCTAATTATGTACTAAATATACACAACTTAGAGCTTGTTTCATTTACATTTCTCTTCCAGATATTCTAGTTTGCATCTGGTACTGAACATAACTTAGTGTTTGGTATTCCTTGAGTCATTTATTCATCTGTAAGCAGTGGGTAATGGTCCCTTTAAATCATATTATTCAGTTATTGCATATCAATATAAAAGAAAATGTTGTCTTTACAATAGTAATCGCACAATCCAGCTCTTGTATTGGCTTTAATTGTTTTTTAATAATATCTGCAGTTACCATTTGCTGCACTACCTGCTTTATTTTACTTCAAGAACTAATGGTGATTTTATCAGAGAATGAACCACTAATACAATAACTTTATATGCGATATTTTCTTGTCAAACCCATAAGCTTTTTCTAGAAATCAGCAAAGTCATACAGTATATCATTTATATGGTTATGCACATTGAGATACATATATTATGGCAAGACCGATTCTCTATATGTGTGTTATTTGGTTTTGTACTGTAACTTCGCTTTACCTTTCCCAGTTTCTCATAAGCCAAATTAGTAGAAATGTTAGAATAATTGTTACTGTATGAAAAAAAAATGGGTATTTTAAAATAGAAGAGTGAAATTCCATTTTCAAATTAGGATAGAATCCTGACCAGAACAGGCATTGGACGTTGACCGGGTACAACATTTATAAAACAGTCAGAGTAAAACAAACAGGAAACATGAGATCTGCTCAAAAGCAAATTCTCTGTGTCCAAACTAAGCAAAACTAAATTGCTGTAGCCTGTAACCCACTTTCAGCAAATTTTAACACTGACCTTTTTTCCCTACTGCTGTGTGACCATGGTCTTAGTATGTACAAGCTGGATGTGACTTTCTCCTCTCACATGAGAATGCAAGAAGGCTTTACCTCTAGCAAAAACACTGTTTTGTAGATAAGTGAAGATGATGTTCAGTTTTCACCTGCCCATTCTTTCCCATGTGTGCTAACCCTAACCATACCCTTAACCAAACAATTATACCTTACCTTAGGAGAAGAAAATTCCATAACACTAGCACTACAAAAGATACACAATCGCACATCACGTAGAGCAGCTCACACGTAAACCACTGAATAATATCCCCTTCCATAGCCCTTGCTCTGACAGCAGCCATAAACACTGATGTACACATGTACACACACACGCACACACACACACACACACACACACACACACACACACACACACACACACACACACACACACACACACACACACCACACACGGGTCTACTTTATTCTGTAGAAAGCTTAAAAGGGCGAATACAAATAGCGCGACACATAAAGAGCAAACCGTGAATACATCGAACGTACTAAACTGTGAAATTTAAAACCTCAAACCATCATAGTCAGGCAACCCACCGCCCACAACACACTACCTACCCAAACACAATAAAAAAAAACACATACATACACTAACCAAAACCCTACTTCTAACCCTAAATGAAACCACCAAAACCCTACTGCTAACCCTACACTAAGCCCCACATACACAACTATCTATGCACTATTCTTAACCCCTCCCTAACCCTAAGGTCCGTAACTACTGCACACTTCCCCTGTGGAGCTATACCCAAACAAACTAAATATTCCACACACATACACTTAACAAAACCCTACACTAAACCTTACATACATTACCTACCTATTCACTTATCTTAACCCGCACCCTAACACTAAGATCCATAACTATCGCACACTTACCTTATGGAGCTATTCCGCAGAGAGGCCAACTATGACTATTTGACACTTCTCTTTTCGCAGTTTTTTTCGTTCGACGTATTCGCAGTTTGTTCTTTACGTGTCATGCTATTTGTATTCGCCCTTTTCAGCTTTCAACAGAATAAAGTAGACCCACACACACACACACACACACACACACACACACACACACACACACACACACACACACACTCATACTCCTATTGCCAAAACTTTCAGTATATA